>NC_040091.1:21959882-22262912 GCF_003369695.1 Bos indicus x Bos taurus | reverse complement strand
GATGAGTTAACTGTAAGTAGATCAGGAACACATGGATTAAATCTTCCACAGAGTACCCATTGGCTTAAAGAGTGAAGGTCCAGTGTTGTTGACATCATGGAGTTTGGGTTTTGCTGAGCTCCCTATCTTTGGAAAAATCAGTTTAAGACTGTCATCAGATGTATGCAGCTGTGGGTTTTGCTCAGATCTGCTTTATGGTTTTATGGGTTTTTAAGTGAAGCCAAAAGTCTTCCAACAGTCATGGCAAGATGAAGATCTGGAAATTTTTGAAAGCATGTTCGCAGGCAGACTCATCATGGCCACAGTCTTTTATAGCTAGTACCTGCCTAAGGGCCAAAGTTACAAGGAAACTAATTTGGGATTTTGTGTTTAGAGACAGTCCTGGGTCACAAACTTTGCTGGAATATCTTAAATGGAAATTTTGGCCATTTCTGGTTTTCCTACACATTCAAGCTATAATTAAAATGGAAAATCAAACTCTCAAAAATGTTTGAGCTCATGAATACAAGTAGCAATTGTAATACTATTGTGCAATCAGAAAAGAAATGATCATGGAAAAGAATGAAGCAGAGCTTGGTGGTTGACGAGCATCTCCTGTAACTATTGCTTTCTAATGTCACAAGGTTAACTGTGACAACCAGATTCATTGTCATCCTCCTGCAGAGACTGGGAGAATGAAGGAAAGGTTGAACAACTTCCAACTTTCATCTCCTTTAATTGCAGAGCAACTGGGATGAAAATAGTGCAGTTCACATTTCAGAAAGCAATGTTCAGTTCAGCATGCCTGTATTCACAGAATTCACTGTATAAGTGTTAGTCGCTCAGTGGTGCCCAGTTCTTTGCAACCCCATGGGCTGTAGCTTACCAGGCTCCTCTGTCCATGGGATTCTGCAGGCAAGAACACTGGAGTGGGTAGCCATTCCCTTCTCTAGGGGATTTTCCCGACTCAGGAACTGAACCAGGGTCTCCTGAATTGCAAGCAGATTCTTTACTGTCTGAGCCACCAGGGAAGTCCTAAGTGTCTGCATATAAAATTTAATAGCTCATACACAAAACAACCTGACATTTTCAGAAGATGTGACCACTGAACTCTAGCTTATGTTATTTCTAAACCTGCTTTTTTTTTTTTTTGCTGTTTTTCAGATCTGATAGTACTTGACATTTATAAAGGAAGAAACACTTTTCCATTTGAATTCAGCATTTCTACAGTCAGTGATGGAGGTAAAAGCTAAAAAAAAAAATACCGTATAAGAATCAGTTTTGGCAACATCTATATCAATGAAGATTTTTATTAACGTAACAAAGCATATCAAGAGAGCCATAGGGCCAAGTGGCAAGCCTTAAAGAACTTGAGGATGTTTCAACACTTACTTGCATGAAGCTAAAGATTATTTAAAATAGGATACATATGATTAGAATGGAATTAGGAGGTGGGAATTGAAGCTTGCAAACTGTAGTGCTGGAGAATACTCGTGAGAGTCTCTTAGGCAGCAAGGAGATCAAACCTGTCGATCGTAAAGGAAATCAACCCTGAATATTCATTGGAAGGACTGATGCTGAAGCTGAAACTCCAATTCATTGGCCACCTGATGTGAAGAACTGACTCATGAGAAAAGACCCTGACACTGGGAAAGATTGAGGGCAGGAGGGGAAGGGGATGACAGAGGATGAGATAGTTGGACGGCATCACAGACTCAATGGACAGGAGTTTGAGCAAACTCCAGGACATAGTGAAGGACAGGGAAGCCTGGTGTGCTGCAGTCCATGGGATGGCAAAGAGTTGGACACGACTGAGCGACTGAACAATAGCAACAACAATAACAAGGAGGTGGGTGGGTGAAATGATCTGATTTACATTTTTGGTCCTTTCTAGACATGTTATTTGGGGCAAGATACCTAGTCCCTTTAATGCTTATTGCTTCTTTCATTTAATAAAGATATAAAAGAACCTACCTGATAGAGTTGGTATGATAATCAAATGAGGAAGGGTCTTGGTGATATTGGAAGGGTCTTGGTGATATTGGCTCTTACTGACTTTCAGCTTGATGATTCTGTTTCTACAACAATGGCAACAACTACCGAAAAGGAATTCTATGACAAAGCAAAAATAAAGTCATGCATTTTTTTTCCTATGAATTTTCTCTAACGTGAATTGTTGCTGTTGTTTCGTTGCTAAGACTCTTTGTGACCCCACGTGACCACCAGGTTCCTCGGTCCATAGAATTTCCCAGGAAAAAAACTGGCGTGGGTTGCCATTTCCCTTTCCAGGGACTCTTCCCAACCCAGGGATTGAACTGCATCTACTGCATTGGCAGGCAGATTCTTTACTGCTGAGCCACCAGGGAAGCTCCTCTAAGGTAGGTGGTACTTTGCTAGAGACAGAATTGAAAGCTCATCAGTTACTAGGAGGACAGAGAGAAAGCAACAATTCTTTTTTTTATGGTTAGCATTCTTTTTTAACCAGGAAAATACTTTTATGTTATAGTGAAGAGTAGTTGATTAACAATGCTGTGTTAGTTTCAAGCGTACTGTGAAGTCATTCAGTTAAACATACCCATATATCCATTCTTTTTCAGATATTTAAAGAAATAGTAATAACATAAATTGCTAGATGCTTCAAACCCTTTTTAAAATTTCCCTTTTAGGACAGATCTACCAGGCTGTTCGGTCAGAACAGATGTATGTGGATGGACATCATCCTGTTTCAGCCCTTGCCTCAGTTTCTCCACAAACAAGCCAAAATGACCCATGACTCAAACACAGGAGTATGAACTTTCACTTAGGATGCACGGTGGTCAGTCATGTTAAGCTCATTTCTCCATATTGAGCCCTAAAGGCTTCTTGTGAAGTCCCTACTATATGGATTTTACAACTGTACAAAACTAGAAAAGACATTTTTAGCTTTTTTTTTTAATTTCTTTTCAACTTGTATTTTATGCTGGAGTCACAGGAGATGAGGGTTTAATCCCTGGGTCAGGAAAATCCCCTGGAGGAGGAAATGGAAACCCACTCCAGTATTCTTGCCTGGAAAATCCCATGGACAGAGGAGCCTGGCAGGTGACAGTCCATAGGATCACGAAGAGTTGGACATAACTGAACACATATGAGCACAGTTGATTAACAATGTTGTGTTAGTTTCAGGTGGACAGCAAAGGGATTTAGTTATTGTTCTTTAAAGTGACCCATCAGTGGGAAGAAAAAAGCTTCCATAATGAATGTGGACCTCAGAAGCTACAGAATTCTCTTGAAATGTTAAGAGTTTTGTCTCAGAAACTTTTCTTCTTATGGGCTCCCTGCATATAAGCAAGAAAGAGGATGGCTGAGGCGTAATGACATACTTAGACAGGAGATGGCATCTTTGTATGAGGGATCAAAATGGTAGAAGAATCAACCATAGGATAATAAATGCATCCTGATTTCCAGAAGTTCAGATTCGATAAGCACCTTGAATTCAGCATCTCTGTATCCAGCTCTATATGAAAGGCTTTATGTATACATCTTCTCGGAATATTACAAACAACTCAATGAGGGAAGGGCAATGATTACTGTCCCCATTTGCCAAGTGAGATAACTGAGGACCAACAAGCTTAAGTGACTTAAATCTAGCAAGGGAGACAGACATTATTTTAATAATCACACAGAAAAACAAGATTTTAAATTGTATTAACTTTACAGCTAGATCCAATGAAGCATAGAGGTGAAGAATTAGTTCTCTGGCATTTTCCTGCTTGTGTCTGAATCCTAGCTCTGCCATTTATTAGCTGTGAACTTGAGCTGTCACTTAAACAGTCATGTCTTGGTCTTCTCGCCTATAAAATGGGATAATACTGGTAACAGTTGTGCAGATTAAAAGAGCTAATATATTTTAAGTGCTTAGAAGAGTGCTTGTTTGTAATAAACCCTCAATATATGTTAGCTGTATTTTTATTCCACTCTGATAAAGAAGAAAACAGAGACAGAGAGGTTAAATAGCTTTGCCAGGGTCACACGGAAGGGCAAGACTGGAGGCTTGAAGCCATCCATGACAGATTTCAAGACCTGTTCTGTTTAGTTATGGTGCTCCCTAAGCATCAGCCCTAACCAAGGCATGAAGAGGGGCTTCTGCACAAATCAGGAAGCAGGGACCACGAGAAGATGAAGGCTCAGCAGGGGCAGATCTCCACACTTTCTGTGGTGTTCTCTCTTGCTATGAATGAGGGAGTGATAACACTGTCTCCTTGGCATGCAGGTCCTCCTCTGACCATCCCTGCATTGTCCCACTCCTGGTGGGGTCTGCGTAAAACACTAGGGCACAACATGCACGCAATTCACCATGATTGTGAGCAACTGATTTGACAGGTAGAGGGCTAATGTGACATGGTCTTCAGTTCTCCAACTAACAAACAACAAAAATCTCAAATATTGACTACTTTTATTGGTCAAATGTAGAGGACCTTAAACTACTGGAAATTTATTTCAGAAAGTTTATGTCAGAACCTTAATATGCTTGGGTTTTCTTTCAGAGTCCTGTGATGCTCAATCTAAATTCTCAGTGCTAAGTTTATAGTTTTTGTAAATGAGGTGAGTAATTAAGCAAAAATGATCTAGAATGAAATTCGTTTACATGAGTCTGTTTTTACTCCTAAAATTTCAGGAATGATATTTTCCTTCATGTAATTTCTTCCAGTAAATCTGGTGCTTTATGTAGTGATCCTCATTAATTTCAGTACACATATAATACACTTTTGAGTACCTTAAGTAAGTCCCTAAGTGAAGTCCCTCAGTCGTGTCCGACTCTTTGCGACCCCGTGGACTGTAGCCCACCAGGCTCCTCCATCCATGGGATTCTCCAGGCAATAATACTGGAGTGGGTTGCCATTTCCATCTCCAGGCATCTTTCTGACCGAGGGATCGAACCCAGGTCTCCTGCATTGCAGGTAGATGCTTTAACCTCTGAGCCACCAGGGAAGCCCTTTTGAGTACCTTACATTAGCATATATTAACTTTAGGATGGGATTTATTAAGATGGTATTGTCTTCCACTTTAAAGATATGAAAATATCTGAGCAAAGGAGGGAGAAGAAGACAGAGAGAGAGAGAATTTCTACTTTCCATTTTCTCAAATTTACTTTCCACCATTTACTAAGTATGGTTTCTTAGGGATGTCAGTTAAAGTCCCTAAGGTTTGGATTTTCATCTGTAATTTTCTCTGATAGCCTTCCAAGGTGACTGTGAGATTCCAATTAAATAATATCTTCAAAAAATTCTTCATAAAACTATATAATTGCATAGATAATTATAATTACTAATATGTGCTTAGTAATTGAGTATATACATACAATGGAATGAAGTCATTCAGTTGGACAATTAAGATTCACTCCTGGTCTTTGGAGAATGACATAGAATTTTAATGTGATAGGTTATAGCAGTTTTTGGAGAAAGAAATGGCAACCCACCCCAGTATTCTTGCCTGGAGAATCACATGGACAAAGGAGCCTGGTGGGCTACAGTCCATGGAGTCACAAAGAGTCAGACACGACTGAGCGACTAATACACACAGCAGTTTTATATATCCCAATAAAATATTTATTCATACTTGTTTATTTGATATTTGTCTATGTTTTTAAAAATGGTCAAAATACAGGGCCTCCAGAAGCAAAGTGATATACCACCACCCTCTTTGATCTTTTAAGGAAAACATAGATATATGAAACCATAATGCTAAGTTGAATGTTGAGACTGCCATGAGGTAAGGATGTGGATATTTTGGGTGGTGATGAGGACCAGCAAAGCCCTTTCAGTTGGTAAGAGCAGAAAATGGAAATGTCCAGCCATGTTTTGTGAAGAAGGAGAGCTTGCCTGGGTGCTGATGGTCATGGTATGATGTTTGAGTGCTGGAGCTGAAGAATGAGACAAGGATGTGACGAGTAGAGATTGGTGTTCCAGGAGAAATTAACGCTGTGAGCCAAGACACGAAGGTGGGAACATTTTAGACTGCTCTCTCTCAAAGTCCAGTCTGGGTGGGTTTCCTGATTGGTGAACTGATGAACAATCTGTGTGTTCCATCATGGGTTCTTGTGGGAAAGAAGGATGATGTGCAATCTCATAGATTTCATTTTCATGACTAAGACCAAATTATTACTGACTGAATAAGTGGATGACTAAAGATGACTTATATCTGGTGTATACACACCAAAATTTGTAAGTAATTAGAATTTCCTTAAGTCTAGAGTTCTGTCCTACCACAAGTCTGGTAGCAGTGCTGGGAACAGGTTTCTGCTGTTTTTGTAGATACCTAGACTGCAGATGGTGATTGCAGCCATGAAATTAAAAGATGCTTACTCCTTGGAAGGAAAGTTATGACCAACCTAGATAGCATATACAAAAGCAGAGATATTACTTTGCCAACAAAGGCTATGGTTTTTCCAGTGGTCATGTATGGATGTGAGAGTTGGACTGTGAAGAAAGCTGAGCGCCAAAGAATTGATACTTTTGAACTGAGGTGTTGGAGAAGACTCTTGAGAGTCCCTTGGACTGCAAGGAGATCCAACCGGTCCATCCTAAAGGAGATCAGTGCTGGGTGTTCTTTGGAAGGACTGATGCTGAAGCTGAAACTCCAATATTTGGCCACCTCATGTGAAGAGTTGACTCATTGGAAAAGACCCTGATGCTGGGAGGGATTGGGGGCAGGAGGAGAAGGGGACAACAGAGGATGAGATGGCTGGATGGCATCACCGACTCAATGGACATGAGTTTGAGTGAACTCTGGGATTTGGTGATGGACAGGGAGGCCTGGTGTGCTGTGATTCATGGGGTCGCAAAGAGTCAGACACGACTGAGCGACTGAACTGAACTGAGACATTTGAATGTATTACTCCACTTCCACTGCCATTGTCACGCCTCAATTTTCTCTAGAAGTAAAATAATTATTTGTGTATATCAGTTGTTATCTTAAATTGATCATGGCTTTCAATATTTGCTTTTTTATTATGCATTTTGTTTAGAATCACTCTTGTTTTATTTTTTTACTCTTGTATGTGTAATTGCTGGGCTTTTACTATTTTGGTAACTCTGGTTTTTTCTTTATGTCTAATCACCAACTTCTTTTCTTCTGGACAAAGGGAATAGGTGATATAGATGGGGCGATGTGTCCTTGTCTTATGTGATATATCACTCCCATCCGATGTGTAGCATCTGTTTTACCACTCTGTCTTGCTGCCTTTGGGCTGGGGTTGTTTAGTCGCTAAGTCATGTCTGAGTCACATATCTTTGTGACCCCACGGACTGTAGCCTGCTAGACTCCTCTGTCCATGGGATTTCCCAGGCAAGAATACTGGAGTGGGTTGCCATTTCCTCTTCCAGGGAATCTTCCTGTCTCAGGGATCAAACTCACGTCTCCTGCTTGGCAGGCATATTCTTTAACTCTGAGTCACCAAAGGAAAGCCTGCCTTTGGGCAAATTTTGTTATCTTTCAGGAAGGAAATCAATGTGAAGGTAAAAGACAAAGTTTCTGATTCTTTAGAGCAGGAGCTGACTAATAATGATCCATAGGTTAAATTCAGTCTGTTGTATGCTTTTGAAAATAAATTGTTATTGGTACACAGCCAATCCTATTCATTAACATATGCTCTAAGGCTATTTTTTGAAATACAGTGGCAGAGTTGTGTAGGTGCAACAAAGTCCGAGAAATTTACAAAATTTTCTCTTTGTCCCTTTACAGAAAACTTCTTTTGACCCATACTCTAGACATTTGTTGTAATTGTTTTTCAGCCTCTCAGCCATGTCTGACTCTTTGCGACCCCATGGACTGCAGCATGCCAGGCTTCCTTGTCCTTCACCATCTCCCGAAGCTTGCTTTTGTAATAAAACTATTTCCCAAATATAAATCTGATAGCTCACTTGTGGGGGAAAAAATGGAATATGGACACTTCTAAGAGTTCAATAGGAATGTGTTTAGTAACTCATTGAGGGATTCCTTCAAAACTCAGAATAAAATGATTAGTTTAGGAACAACTATTTTACATATTCTTCTTTCATCTTTAGAGGGCACAATTAAGTCTTTGTTGGTGAAACAGGAGTACACAAAATACACATTATTAAATGGATAAATATTAGTAAAATGTACCAGTATAAAATTAGTAATCCTCTCATTTTTCAGGGGTTTCCCCATTCTAAATTCCTCCTTTATTTACTTTGTTTTGAGTCATCCTCTAAATCTAACTCACCCTGAAACCCCCCTGCCTTTCTTCTGCCATCCTCCTCCTCTTCTTATTTCTCATCATTTTCTGTTTGTCATGCATACACTCATGACAAATAATACTCATATGTCTTTTGGTACAATAGGTTCCCTAGATGTTTATTGATGGTCTGGAGGATGAATCTTTGGGGTTAAGGCCCAAAGCTGGATTTTAGCCACAAGATATTAAGTAATCAACATGTCTAGCATTAGCTTTGTTTACTTTTAATAGCAAAAATATCTTTAAATTCAACAACTTTGTGAAACAGCTACCTAAGATTTCAGGACATTCTGTGGCTTTCTCAAATGCTTGTAAATGGCAGAACTGGCTATGAATGGAGCTGACACCATACTTTCCTCAGGATTCTTAGATAAGATTCTCAGTTTGTTCACATATGCTCTAGTTTTCTTACAGTGACTTTCACCCTGAAAAACATTATAAGACAGTGGATTGAATACCTAGAAATCAATTTTGTGTTCATGCAATTTAACTCTGACAAGTCTGTAGCTGGGTTGACTAGATGACCCAAACAGTTTATAAATTGGGCTTAATTTTTTATTTTAAAATTATTACTAAAAGGTTACACTGTATTCACCAAAAATTGTGAAATATTTCAGATCATAGTGGGGGGTATTTCTGGTTTATTGGCCATGTCAAATGGCCAAGCAAATTGTTTACTTCTCACTTGAATTTTTATTTAAAAATCCAAATTTCACAACCAGTCCAGATTTCCCAAGTGGAGTTTGTTTAAAGTAGATTCCATTTAGAAATACTTGATGCATTTCTAAATTAAAAGAACGAACCTGCAAAGAATCAAAATTTCGGAATAGATTTAGAATATTCTGGCTGTTTTGAGAAAGCATGCTACATCTACTGAGATGAAATCCCACATTACAATTAATTCCCAAAGCTTAGACACCCAGAATTTACTCTAAAGGGGTTTTGTATTAATAGTTAGAAGAAAAAAAAAAAGATGCCACAGTTAGGAAAAATACATGGTTCTAATTATTGTACATTTTTTTCCTTTATAAGATGTGTTTTTCCATGATATTTCAATATTTCTTTTGCAGGTGGTCAGCAATTTTATTAACAATTGGCAAACCTACACATACAAAGGCAACAGTACCAAATTATAAAGCAAGTCATTGGAGAAGAAAAATTGGGCTATGGGTAGGTTACTCATAGGATTTGCAAAAGTCATCAACCTTTGAACTGCTCTGAACTAAACTATAGATTACAATATTAGGGGGAGTGGCTGGGTGATTTCTACTTTCTAAGAACAGCTTCCAAATCCAGCCATATGGAAATCAAGAATATCCTTGATTTTGTAATACAACTATTGTCTGCTCAGGATTATGAAAAAGTAAAGTATACAATCAAAATTGAATGCAAATCACTAGGGTAAATGTTTAAATCAAAACCCAGGCTCACATTAGTTGGCAAATCTTTTATCCAGTGAAATTAAATCTTGGATACTATAATTCTGAATTTCCTGAATTAAGAAAAAAAAATTATGAAGACGTGAGGGATAAGTTCACAGCTCAGCTTCTCTTTTCATGGGGTCTCTTCCCCAAGTCTCCCCACTCATATCTATGGTGCTCTCCCTGCTGGAAAGGACCTCCTGTGAACTCTGTCCAACTACTGCAGATGATAAGAATGAGGAAGTGAAGATGGATGGGCCCTTTGCTAAGCAAGAGAAACTGGCCCTATGGTTCTGGCACCAGCTTTGAGTCTATGAAGTTAGGCTCATGAGGACTTGACACAGCAAAGAAGAGCCCTGACTACCACGTTTTAAATTTTGAGAAGTTAGTTGTACATATATTTCCTTCCAAAATCTCCCTGCTTGTGTAACTGAGGCAAAATACTCTATGTCATTTGCCCATATGTCTTTTCACCTGCTACTGATGTGGTAGCTCCTATGCAGAAGCTGGAATTCCATAGCCACAGCTTAAGTGGAGACAACTGTCCAGCCTCAGATGGGAAACATCCATAAACTCCCTCTTGGTTCAGGTAACAATGCAAAAGATAATGAAGTAGCAAATAAGCATGTGTGTGTGTGTATGTGTGTGTGTGTGTGTTTATTTGGGACTTGGGCTCAGAAACCAAAGATGAATCAGAGCACGGCCCACCTCTTGTCTCCTAAGAGCATAGGTCAAGTCATGAGTATTCCTTTCTCCCAATAATTAAGAAGAGGAAATATCAAGGCAGGAATACTCACCAAGTGATGAATGCCTAACTCTGGTGTGGCTGGCCGCTCAAGATAGCTATCCCCCTTCTTAAGTTCTGAGAACTGACGCCAGGGCAGGGATTCCAAAGATGAAGAGACACAGCTGGAAATTTGGTTGGGAAGTAGATGGACTTTCTGTCAATGATAAGATCTTCAAACAATTAGAAACTAATTCGGTAGTTTCTCACATAACTAAACATGTTCTGATCAGATAATCGGGCAATTGTCTTGTAAGAGTATTTGGGTATTTACCTAAATAAATTGAAAACTTTTGTCTACACAAAAATCTACATCTGAATGTTTATAGAAGCTTTATTCATAATGGCCCAAACTTGGAAGAAACCAAGATGTCCTTTGGTAGGTGAATGGATAAAGTATGGTGCACCTAGACAATGGAATATTTTTGAGCACTAAAAATAAATGAACTATCGAGCCAAGAAAAGACATGGAGGAATTTTAAGTGCACTTTAGTAACTGAAAGAAAATATGAAAAGTCTGCAAACTATATAATTCCAACTACTTTCTGGAAAAGGCAGAACTATAGAGACAGTGAAAGGATCAGTGGATCAGAGGTGGGGAGAGGGATAAACCCGGAGAACAGATTTTTAGGGCAGTGAAACCATACTGTAAAATATTATAATGGTAGATATACATCATTATACATTTGTCAAAACCCATAGACTCTGCGACACCAAGAGTGAACAGTACTGTAATTGATTAACATGTGTCATAAGTTCATTAATCGTAACGAATGTACCACCTGGTTTGGGATGTTGATAGTGGGGAAAGGCTGTGCATATGTGGGGCAGAGGCTATATGGGAAATCTCTGTACCCTCCTGCTCAATTTTTTTAGTGAACTTAAAATTGCTCTTAAAAATAAAGCCTATTTTTCAAAAACTCTTAATCTAAAGAAAGGCTAAACCAGAGCCCCTAGAATAGGCTGGAACCAGTGCTGGATGGCTAGGAGGTTTGGGTTCTCTTAAGGCCTGGAGGGGCTTCCCTGGTGGCTAGGACAGGAAAGAAACCACCTGCAATATGGGAGACCTGAGTTTGATCCCTGGCTTGGGAAGATCCCCAGGCGAAGGGCATGGCAACCCACTCCAGTATACTTGTCTTGAGAATCCCCATGGACAGAGCTCCCATGTGGGCTACAGTCTATGGGGTCGCAAAGAGTTGGACACAACTGAGCCACTAAGCACAGCACAGCACAGGGCCTGCAGAGCCTGAGGCCCAGATTAATATTTGTTCAAGACTGTGTGTAGGAATTGCCCTCCTTTATCTTGCATTGAGAGAAGGACTTGTTCAGCTCTGGATAAAAACCCAGGTCCACCTCTTCAGTGAGGGAGATTGGAATGAGAAGTACTTACTCGGATTCACAAGCTAACAAAGCAGCAGAATTATTGTTTTGGAGATTTTAGTATGTGAATTTCTTTTCCAATTCCCAGTAGATAGCCAGGCATTTTGGATTCCAGCGCCCTAAGAATTTGTGTGCAGGAGCTGGTGAAGCCAGGGTTCTATTTGTTTTGTTAATTACATAATGAAACCTGTTCAGTGTCCTGGGTAGAAGGGAAGTTAGGGGAGAGCATTCAAGAGACAGTGGCTCAGTTTTAAATACACATATAGTCACTCTTTTTTTATCCACTGTTCTTTTATTTTTACTATTAATTTTTTTGGAATATAGTTGCTTTTTAATGTTGTGTCAGTTAGTTGTAAAGCAAAGTGAAATCAGCGATTTGTATACATGTATCCCTTCTTCTTTGGGTTTTCTTCCCATTTAGGTCACCAGAGAACATTGAGTAGAGTTCCCTGGGCTATATAGTAGGTTCAGCAGAAAGTAACACAACATTGTAAGCAGCTATACTTTAATAAACATTAATAAAAAATTAAAAAAATAAAATTTATGGTAAATTTAAAATATTACTTTAAATAAAGTGGTCACATCACATTGTATGCCTTGACATCTAAAAACTAGGAGAAGGGGTTTGGGGAGGAATGGAGTGGGAGGCTGGGGTTAGCAGATGAAAGCTATTGTATATAGAATGGATAAACAACACGGTTCTACTGAATAGCACAGGGAACCATATTCAGTATCCCATGATAAGCCATTATGGAAAAGAATACTAAGAAAAGAATGTAAAACCAAAAATAAGAGACAGTGGCAAGTGGGGATTCCTGATACTGGAACGGGGACAAAGGTCACGGCTCCTTTGGTACTCTGGTAGTTCCTGGGGGCGAGGCAAGTCTCTGAAGACGTGACCAGGTGGCATGGCTCAGGAAGCTGCACTTTGGTACACGGCTGCATGGCAGAGCTCCCCTTGCTTCCAGCATGGGATTGAGGCAGCAGAACTACTAACATGATGAGTCCAGGCAGAACTGGACCAAGAACTTACATAGTGGTAACCTAGGAGGGTGTTTAAAACTCTAGGACCTTTGTCAGACCCAATGATAGCTGAGATTGAATTGATTCAGAATCAGACTTATATTCATTTTGAGAAAATAGACACATCACCGAGAACACATTAGAGGTTCTCTTTGCAAGTTCTTACCCACAGCATCTGCTCATGCTATGGACAGCCTTTTACAAAATGTGACACAGGCCAGTTCCGTAGAACGGCAGCCCTCACACACCTCCATTTCAAATAATGATCTTTGCCTCATGCGGATAACTAGTAGACTCTTCTTCCTAGCTTGTCCGAGAAAAGAAATACCAAAGACTTGGTCTTCATAGCTTGCAATTAAGTAAACTGTTTCAAATGTAACATAAAGTTGCTTTCAAGAGTACATTTTTCCCATCAAAGTTTAAAAATTTTAGGGTTCTGGGTCAACCCAATAATAATGACATTACAAGTCACTGTGCTGATGCTACGAGGGCCACTGTCTTATGAAACACAACCAGTAGAAGAGATAAATCTCCTATGTAGAAGAATCCCCATAATTTATGTGAGCTACATTGCCTTTAAGGAGGGGACACAGAATTCCCTACCCTTTAAGCGCGTACTGTGCATAGCGACTTCCTTCCAAAAAGTAAACTTTGGAAAGGGGAGATGGGAGTAACTTGGTGTTGCATTGGTGTTGCTAGTGAGAAGGCTGTTGATGTTCTGATTTAGTTTCTTTATATATGATCTATTTTTATGCTTTGATTTTTAAAAATCTTACCATGATCCCTGCCATACTGAAATGTGATATTGCACTTCCCTGTTTGTGTGTGTGTGTGTGTTTCATTCATGTGTTGGGTACTTCAAGTAGATGAAGACGTGCTTAGTTGCTCAGTCATGTCTGATTCTTTGCAATCACATGGGCTGTAGCCTGCCAGACTTCTCTGTCCATGGGATTTCCTAGGCAAGAATACTGGAGTGGGTTGCCATTTCCTACTCCAGGGGATCTTCCCGACCCAGGGATTGAACCTGCATGTCCTGCATTGGCAGGTGAATTCTTCACCACTGAGCCTGGTGGGAGGAGAAAATGAGTGTCCTTCAATTCTGGATCTCACTGGTTTCTTTCATTGTTAATATTTCTGTGGGCAGCACCCTTGTCTGCTGTATCCTTACTGCCTAACACAAAACTTTCCATATATGCAACATTTAATTAAATCATTGAATGAAGGAAGAAATGAAGAGGGGAAAAGTCATGATGGACTTTGAATTGGTTCTTCAAAGATCTCTCGAAGTTGAAAGAAAAATTTACATCCACTAAAAGGAAAGAGGGCTGACTTATTGGTCCTTTTCTTCTAAAATGGGTAGCATTATCTCATGTAACAGTTGAAGAAGCTAGGGCTCAGATTCTTCAAAATGGTGAAACTGAAACTTGAGTCCACTTGTTTCTCTGCTTCTATTTACCAGGTACTGTAGAGGCTCCATACTGTTGCAGGTATGTTCCAAGGCTGTTTTAAGTCCCAGACTCATGCCTTTTCCTCCACTTGTATTGTCTGCAAATACTGCAAGCAATGAGAAATTGTATACCCTAAAATTCTATAGCATGGGACATGTATGAGGAGACAAAAGTGCTATCAGATATTGGCATTTATTGTAGAACTAAGGAGTAACCCTTGAGCTGCAACTAAGCAGGACCTATGGAGCCTTCCTGGAGCAGACTCCTTCCCCCATATTGTCTGCATTAACTCCTCTCTGAAGTGCCTAGATACTAGTACAAGATGCACATTTCCTGAGTTGTTTTATAGATGTGAAAACCTCCACCAAATGGAAGAAGTTAACTACTTGATGACCGTGAGCACATAGCTCCAGGCCTTCCAGGCCTATCCAGGAGCTTAAGAATAAATAATGTTAATCCCTATGACCCTGCCCTGTTACCTCCCCATTAACCAATCAGACTTGTGCATGAACTCAGCAGATCACATACCCCGGGACAGTGCCTCCTCTGTTATTTTGCATTTAAAAATGCTTTGCTGAAACCTCTGGGAGAGGGGAGGGATCTGATCACAAGCTGCCTGTTCTCCTTGTACTGGCACCTCTACAATGAACAATGCACTTGCCTTCACCACCACCCAGTGTCGGTAGATTGGCTTCATGAGTAGATTGGCTTCACTGAAGCTGGCAGTGGACCCATTTGGTTTGCTGACAGAACTGAAATGCAGTGATGGTGGGAGAAATAGAGAAGGCTGATGGAGAAGTCTGGCTCCTCTCGTGATGGCCTTCCCCAAACCCCGCTACACCCATCCTTCTTCTCTGATGCACTCAGTGGTGTTTGGGGACATATGAAAGATGTTAAGAATTACTAGGAAATGGAGGAGAAGGGGGCAACAGAGGATGAGATAGTTGGATGGCATCACCTACTCAGTGGACATGAGTTTGAGCAAACTCCTGGAGACGATAAAAGACGGGGAAGCCTGGTGTGCTACAGAGTCAGACCTGACTTAGTGACTGAGCAATACAACAACATTGTATCAGTGGTATTTAGTTCCCAGGTGGTGCTGGTGATAAAGAACTTGTCTGCCAATCCAGGAGGTGTAAGAGTCAGGGGTTCAGTCCTTCAGGCAGGAAGATCTCCTGGGGGAGGGCACAGCAACCCACTTCAATATTCTTACCTGGAGAATCCCATGGACAGAGGAGCCTGACAGCCTACAGTCTGTAGGGTCTTAAAGAGTGGGACACGACTGAAGTGACTTAGCACATGCAAACAATGGTATTTAACTCCATGTTTCCCAAGTGTATTTGCTCACAGAATTCCCTATCTTCTTTACAGATTGCAATTCATAGTCCATAGTAACTCTTTGGAAAGTATTCTTTTAGCAAGGAGTTGCGTATTACAGTTAGAGTGCAAACTTGTGAGAGCAGGGACTGTTTCCAGGGCCTAGCACAGTGCCCTGTGAGCTATCAGAACTCAATAATGAAAGAATGAATGAATTTAAGAAGTGTTAACACATGGGCAGCATTAACAGTTACATGCAGTTTTTGTTTGCTTATGTTAAAGGGCAGGAAGCTCTCATATAGCCCTTAAAATGACAGTTTTGCTGCTAACATTTTAGTTGCTAAGTCATGTCCAACTCTTTGCAACTCCGTGGACTCTAGCCCATCAGGCCCTTCTGTTCATGGGATTTTCCAGTCAAGAATACTGGAATGAGTTGTCATTTACTTCCCCAGGGGAGTCTTCCCAACCCAGGGATCAAACCCCTGTCTCCTATTTGGCAGGCAGTTTCTTCACCACTGACCCACCAGAGGAGTCCTTTAAAAGGACAATTAGGTAGGTAGCTGCTTACTTTTCTTAGCATTGTACTTAGAAGGAGATTAAATACTCCTTTGTTTAGTAATTTTTCACTCAGGCCTCAGAGGTGATTTTGGTTACCAAAATAAACAGGGGCTTCTTTTTTCCTACCAAAAGATATTACGGTTATCTGATTCTCAAAACACTGCTTTTAAAAAAAGCTATCCCAAATGGATCAAGTTTGGAAGGTGTTCTGTTTATCTGGCACATGGTGCAGTGGCAGTCAGCAAGCCCATATAAAAGAAGATGATGATGCTTATCTGAGTGGAATTTAATTAAAAATAAACAAGAAGATGGCTACTATTTTAGGATAATTTCTTTTCAAGAAGGAAGATGATATGAAGTCTTTACAGATTCCAATGTATTAAAGCATATTCTACATCACATTATTATTCCCAAGTGTAGTTCCCCTCGTCAACCTTCAATTCTTTTCTGTCAAGTAATTTTTCTTCAACACATGAGTTCCATTAGCAGATTCAGTTGCATCCTGCCCAGTATCTCTATCTAGTTAATTTTGACAACACCAAGAGCTGAAAGGCTAAGCCAACAATTCCAAAAATAGTTTCTTTGAAAACAAAGATGCAATCACAATTAGATTGGACTGAAACGTTCCCTGGATAATGTCTTACGAAGTTCTTTTAAAAAAACAAACATAATGAGCCAACTCGTGATACCAGAGGTCTCAAGAAATAAACCACAAAAATGCATTTATCTCTTTTGTTGTACTTAATGTACATTCTTAGCTTGGAGACCTCATTTGGGTCTGTCTTAATGTGCATCTTGCCTGTCTTGGTAACACTGAACTTAAAGGCAGACTCCCAAGGGACACTTTTCTTATCTCTTATCACCATGTGAGTGATAAGTAACAGCACTCTTTGAGATAACACTGTCCAGTTAGAGAAGATTCTGTATAAATCTGAGAAAGGGTATGGATTCTTCACGGTAATCTTACAAGCACTTTGAGGCACCCTCTTTTTGTTCCCTCTGAGCAAATAATAGCAGACATTTAGACATCTTTGGAGTTTTCGATAGTGTCAGGTAATGCCTATTCATCTAATTGGAGTAGGTTATTTAGCTTTGGTTATAATCCTGTGAGGTATGTACTATTGTCTTCACTGTTTTACAAATATAGAAGTGGTAGTATAGAGGAATTATTGCAAAAAGTCATGGCATTTGAGTTAGATTAAAAACTATCAAATAAAACACAGAATTTGACTTCAGAACCCACACCCATAGCACTACACACAATACTGATGTTTGCCCTAGAATTTGAGGGAAGAGCTCTCCTTTCACTCCCTTAACTTATTCTCTCTTTGCTTCACACCATCCACTGTCCATACCGGCTATTATCCCTGAACAAACTTTAATTGTAGAAAGCAAGGAACTCTTCAGTATTAAACCAAACAGAAGCCTCAAATTAGATATCATTTTTTAAAGTGCCACTAAACTCCCCAAGGGCCTCTCTGGTGGCTGAGTGGTAAAGAATCCTCCTGCAAATGCAAGAGATGACAGTTCTATCCCTGAGTTGGGAAGAGTCCCTGGGAAAGGAAATGGCAATCTACTCCGGTATTCTTGTCTGGGAAATCCCATTGACAGAGGAGCCTGGCAGGCTAAGTCCATGGAGTCTCAAAAAGTTAGACATGACTTGGCGAATAAACAATCCCCAAAACAAAAACTCCCCAGCCTCTCAAAGCATACACATTTCATGCAGAACCACAACAAAAATCTCATCTATTTCCTAAACTTAAACTAGATTTTCATGAATAACTAGCATACAAGAAAAAAACCTATTTCTTATTTAGTTTTTCTCTAGGGTTTCCTAGTAACAGAACAGTAATACTACTTAATTTTCCAGTGAAGATGCAAGTAATGGGGAGGAGGGGAAGGAAAACCAGAAAAATAGATTGGGATCACAGTGTGTAGAGCCTAAATCTTGAGACTCAGTCTAGGCTAGCTGTCTAGGATGCAATAGTCAACCTGACATACCTCATTAACTCTCAACATCAAGAGAACTCCTGAGTATAGTTCCCTCCATATAGTTCTCTCAAAGACAGTTTTTTTTTCATTCCTCTTTAGCAAACTCCAAGATAATATGCCCATGGTTATGTGGAAGTGATAAAAAGACTCCACCTGCATAAAATGTTTCTCTTCCCCAGAACAGTTTCTCTCCCCCAGAAGTTCATGTGGCCATAAAATTAAAAGATACTTGCTCCTTGGAAGAAAAGCTATGATGAACCTAGACAGCTTATTAAAAAGCAGAGACATTACTTTGTCAACAAAGGTCCATCTAGTCAAAGCTAAGGTTTTTCCAGTAGTCATGTATGGATTGTGAGAGTTGGACCATAAAAAAAGCTGAGTGCTGAAGATTGATGCTTTTGAACTGTGGTATGGGAGAAGACTCTTGAGAGTCTCTTGTGCTGCAAGGAGATCCAACCAGTCCATCCTACAGGAAATCAGTCCTGAGTATTCCTTGGAAGGACTGATGTTGAAGCTGAAACTCCAATACTTTGGCCACTTGATGGGAAGAACTGACTCATTTGAAAAGACCCTGATGCTGGGAAAGATTGAAGGCAGGAGAATAAGGGGACAAGAGAGGATGAGATGGTTGAATGGCATCACAGAATCAATGGACATAACTTTGACCAAGCTCTGGAAGTTGGTGATGAACTGACTGACTGAAGCACTTGACATATGATATTCATTCATTCGGTTGTTTTGACACAATTAATGAAGTCAGCTCCAGAGGTGAATCTCTTTCTGTAGATATGAATGCTAGTATTTTTAAATTAACATTTTCATAAATAAAACTAAACACAACTCTCATATCTACACAGCAACTTGCTACACTAATGCACATGCTGCTGCTACTGCTGCTAAGTCACTTCAGTCGTGTCTGACTCTGTGCGACCCCATAGATGGCAGCCCACCAGGCTCCCCCGTCCCTGGGATTCTCCAGGCAAGAACACTGGAGTGGGTTGCCATTTCCTTCTCCAATGCATGAAAGTGAAAAGTGAAATTGAAGTCGCTCAGTCATGGCCAACTGTTTGCGACCCCGTGGACTGCAGCCTACCAGGCTCCTCCTCCACCCATGGGATTTTCCAGGCAAGAGTACTAATACACATACAAACTCATTTAGATTTCATGTTTACTGTTTACTTATTACTTCTAATTTATTGCTAAATTATATCTCTTGTTTATTGAGCCCTAACTGTACCCCAGTTAATGTTATGATATTTTACATGTAGGGTCTCCAATCTTTATTATAACACCCTGTAGCTTACTCAATAGCCACTTTCCAGCCTGATGCTTCCTGCTAATAGAACCTCAGATTTGTTTGCAGAGAAAATGTGGCCAAATTCAGGCAATAAATCACCATTTCTCTGAATAATCATAAGGATCTATTCGGTTTCTTATTTTCCTAGCCTCCAGAGGTGGCTGTACGACACATTTCTGGCTGATAAGACAACATCAGAAATCTATAAGCATTTGAAAAAGATTTTGATTTGCTGATAAAAGAAGACAGACATTTGCTGCCTGATTTTTTTTTTTCTTCTTGATTGCCTTGCATGTTTAGAACCATCTATACATTCTACATCCAGACTTAGTTGTATTTGAGATGCTTCTTTAAGCAAAGATCATTCAGGTCTTTTTGTAGCTGAACACACTCCCCACTGATTTGCTTTGTAGAATGAATGCCATTTCCCCTTTCACTGATAAGAAAACAAGGGCTCAAAGAGGGCTGTGTAATAATAAATGCAGGTTTTTTTTCATTTAAGATAGACTTACATATCTACTATGTTCTTGGCATTGAACCAACTTCTAGGAATAAACATAAGGTATAATCTTTACAAGCATAGATTGAACAATCTAGGTTCAGCACAGAATTTCATCATAAATTTCTTAAACTTGTTTTAAATTTCATTTTCCTTCTTCTTTGCATCTTGCCAAACTAAAAATATCAGAATGGTCATTTCAGCTTGATTATAGAAGAGGTGAATCTCTGAGGAAAAAGAGACCTTGAGTATTTCTAAAGGTGAGGAGAACCTGGCGAGAAACAAAGTCATAGAGTGTGTTTATTAATAGTTGCTAAACTTATTAATGCAATTAGTGACACACAGTCATCTCAGAATTAAAGAGAGCGGGAGGGTTGTTTGACTTTTTTGGGTACATACCTGAACTACAGAGACGAACTTGCTTCAAATCCCAAGAGATGTATTTTTCTAGACATTAGTGCCAAGTAAAATGGCTCAAATTTCGTCTCAGTTTCAAAGCTTTTCTTTCTTGAATCAGAAACAAGCTGTTGCTTTAATTTTTAGTAAATGAAAGTCAGTTAAGAGTTGCCTGGCCCCAAAGCAGAGAAGATGGTTTACATAATAACCGATTTCCCCTTTAGAAAGTGGACTTCTACCTGATATCTAAATGCGCTACAACCTTTTAAAGAAATGGAGTTCTCAAATCTCAAACCTATTGGGTCGCAGCTGGCACCTGAATCCAGGAGCACTCACAGAGCTGGTTAATATTAGCAACCGTAGGACTGTCAGGAAAAATGGGCAAAGGACATCGTTTTACAATATTAAAGGTGGACCTCGAGACATTCCAACGTTCAGCTCCTTGACCCAATGGGCTAAATACCTCTGACCATCTCACATGTGGCCTTGTGCTTCCATTCTCAGGGCTTATTAGAAAGGATTGAAGCAAGAGGCCTATAATGACGAAGGGATCAGGGCGGCCTCTGAACCTCCTCAGAGGTACCGTAATGAACTGGTCTCAGAAGGTCTTTGATGCTGCTGGCTCTGCACCCTGTATATGAGCTTTCCACTCACTCATTTCCTCTGCACTTTGGTAGCACAGCATGAAGCCGACTATTAGAAACAAGGTTTATTGCTGCCTTGCAAACATTTATTGGGTAATATCTAAAACATGGTGTCAGGTTATAGTAATGTGCTGTTCCGGGAACCTTTTTGAGAATTTTAGTGTTTCAGAAAATAGTCCTTTGAGAATTCCTCTGTTTCAGAATTGAAAAGTAGAAGAGACTGTCTATTTATCTATACATATAGATACACACACTCACATAACCTTTGAAATATGATAGAAATATATCATTTTTCTTTCAAGAGGAACATCTGTTCCTAAGATAGATCATTCTTAGACTTTTCAAGTAGTGTGCCTTAGAGAGCAAACATCCATATTTGCCATTTGCCTGGGGATATTATTTGCTTGCATTTATACAGGGTCGATGACACGACATACACTTTAATTAATCCCCGTGAGAATTTATTTGGCATTGCTATCTACTCAATCTAGCTCAAGCTTCTCTGCTGCTGCTGCTAAGTCATATCAGTAGTGTCCGACTCTGTGAGACCCCGTAGACGGGAGCCCATCAGGCTCCCCCGTCCCCAGGATTCTCTAGGCAAGAACACTGGAGTGGGTTGCCATTTCCTTCTCCAATGCATGAAAGTGAAGTCACTCAGTCGTGTCTGACTCTTAGCGACCCCATGGACTGCAGCCTACCAGGCTCCTCCATCCATGGGATTTTCCAGGCAAGAGTGCTGGAGTGGGGTGCCATTGCCTTCTCCACAAGCTTCTCTAGTTCACAAGAAAATAGCACAGTATATACTCCATGCAGATTTTTTTCATGTTGCTAGAAAAGAATCATTGTGATGGAAATGTATATTGTGAAATCTAATTATGATTGTGCAAGTTCTCTTTTCCTCCTCATGACATGTGCAGCATACTTCATATATGGAGGTGCTCCGGCAACGTCTGTTGATTGAGTAGATGATGATTAAACAGATGTATGAAAGCTGAAAAATACTGTTACTCTATGTGTTTGTTTCCTGTTTGATACTAAAAGATTTTTACCAATTGACATGTAGCTGTTTTTCACAAATAGTGAAGCACCAAACAGAATGGAGTGATGAAAAATACATGAAGAAATTATTCCTCCATGTCAAGGAGGAGTCAGTTGAGTTAGGTTTAACAAACACATAAATTGAATGTCACCCTAGTCCTTTTGGGCTTCCCTGGTGGTTCAGATGGTAAAGAATCCATCTGCAATGTGGGAGACCTGGGTTCATACCTGGGTTGGGAAGATCCCCTGGAGAAGGGCATGGCAACCCACGCTAGTATTCTTGCCTGGAGAATTCCATGGAAAGAGAAGCCTGGTGGACTACAGTCCATAGGCTAGCACAGAATCAGACATGGCTGAAAAACTAAGAACAGCACTCAATTTTTTTACAATGTGCTCAGCCCTCTTTAACTTTCAATTTTCACTGCTCAGTTTCTCCAAGCAAAACTGTTTCCTGGTCCCCTGCACTGCTTACTGCTGCCTCCTCTCGCCGTCCTCTCCAGTGTCATCAGACTAGAGCTGCCGTAGCCCCATCCACTTCTCCTCTTCTCTCCCTTTCTTCTTGGCCCCTTGCACTTGCCTAATTCCAGATTCTCAACTCTCCTTTGGATTCTGACTCCCAGATTTGGCTTTTATGTCCATTTGTGTGTGTGTGTTTATCCATAATATCCTGTGTGCATCTGTGCTCAGTAAGGCTAAGTCATGCCCAACTCTTTGCAACCCATGGACTGGAGCCCCCCAAGCTCCTCTGTCCATGGGATTTTCCAGGCAAGAATACTGAAGTGGGTTGCCCTTTCCTCCTCCACGGGATCTTCCTGACCCAGGAATCAAACTCATGCCTACTGCGTTTCCTGCTTTGGCCGATTCTTTATCACTGAGCCACCTGGGAAGCCCAATGCTCATCTCTAGGATAGGTATATTGCAAAAACCCAGGGAGATCTGCTGATAATGATGATGTACATTATTATTCTATATTCTAAGAAAAAAATAAGTAGTCACCTGAACAGACCAGTTTCTAGCACCAAAATGTTTAAAGATTATAAGGAACAGACAACATTCTATTCTTCATTCATAAAATGACTTGGTTGATACGCCTAGGTTACTTGTGACTCCCCTAAAAGGGGGTTACTTGTTAGGACACTAATTATATAATTAATATCTCTACTACATTGCTATGGAATGAATTGTGTTCACTCAGGATTCATATGAGGAAGTCCTAATTCCCAAAGTGATGGTATTTGGAGATGGGACCTTTGTTAGATGATTAGGATTAGATGAGTTCAAGAGGATGGAACCTTCATGATGGTCCCATAAAAGAAGAAACATCACAGAGCTTTCTCTCCTTCTCTGCAGTGTGTGGACTCAGAGACAAGATGGCTGTCTACAAGCCAGGAAGAGAGCCTTCACCATACACATACCATGTTGGTACCTTGATAGTGAACCTCCAGCCTCTAGAACTGTGAGGAAATAAGTTTCTGTTGTTTAATACCACTTAATATGTGGTATGTCATGGAAGCCCAAGATGACTAAGACATACAACTAAATGGAATCTATTATAGGTAGTTTCTAGTGGGCAAGGAGATTATATTTTTAAATGGGGAATTGAAAGCTCTAATTTCATACAAGAGCAATCCCAGATTGAGGTTCTTAAATTTCAAACAATAGAAACAAAGGGATTAATGCAACTGCTTCCTAACATTTTTCTGCTCCAGTCTTGCTCCCTTCAATGATTCTCCATGAACTATCTTCAGAGTTATATATTGAAAGGTAAATTTGGACCATATATACATTACTATTTTATTTAAATTCTCTCACTTATGATCTATTGCCCTAAAGCATAGTCTGCTGTTGTAGCTGATTCATTTGAAATAATTTGCCTTTCCTCTGGGCTTTTGCTTCCTCCAGCCCAGCGTTTCTCATGATGTACTCTGCATAGAAGTGAAACAAGCAGGGTGACAATATACAGCCATGACATACTCCTTTTCCTATTTGGAACCAGTCTGTTCCATGTCCAGTTCTAACTATTGCTTCCTGACCTGCATACAGATTTCTCAAGAGGCAGGTCAGGTGATCTGGTATTCCCATCTCTTTAAGAATTTTCCACAGTTTGTTGTGATCCACACAATCAAAGGCTTTGGCGTAGTCAATAAAACAGAAATAGATGTTTTTCTGGAACTCTCTTGCTGGATGAAGCACAAGGTGGAATCAAGATTTCTAGGAGAAATATCAATAACCTCAGATATGCAGATGACACCACCCTTATGGCAGAAAGCAAAGAAGAACTAAAGAGCCTTTTGATGAAGGTGAAAGAGGACAGTGAAAAAGTTGGCTTAAAACTCAACATTCAGAAAACTAAGATCATGGCATCTGGTCCCATCACTTCATGGCACATAGATGGGGAAACAGTGGAAATAGTGACAGACTTTATTTTTGGGGGCTCCAAAATCACTGCAGATGGTGACTGCAGCCATGAAATTAAAAGACACTTGCTCCTTGGAAGAAAAGTTATGACAATCCTAGATGGCATATTAAAAAGCAGAGACATTATTTTGCCAACAAAGGTCTGTCTAGATAAAGCTATGGTTTTTCCAGTAGTCATGTATGGATGTGACAGTTGGACTAAAAAGAAAGCTGAGCACTGAAGAATTGATGCTTTTGAACTGTGATGCTGGAGGACTCTTGAGAGTCTCTTAGACAGCAAGGAGATCCAATCAGTCCATCCTAAAGGAAATTAGTCTTGAATATTCATTGGAAGGACTGATGCTGAAGCTGAAACTCCAATACTTTGGCCACCTGATGGGATGAACTGACTCATTTGAAAAGACCCTGATGCTGGGAAAGATTGAAGGTGGGAGGAGAAGGGGAGGAGAGAGGATGAGATGGTTGGATGGCATCACTGACTCAATGGACATGAATTTGATAAGCTCCAGGAGTTGGTGACGGACAGGGAGGCATGGTGTGTTGCAGTCCATGGGGTTGCAAAGAGCTGGACATGACTGAGCAACTAAACTGACTGACTGGGCTTTTGAATAGCTTGTTTATTCTTCTTGTAATCTACAATTCCCTCCCCTTCACTTTTAATAATTAAATTCTACCCAATGTTCAGAATTCAATCAATACATCACATCTTCTTTGGAAAAATTCCCTTGGTTTTCTCAAAGCTGGGAAGATGTTTGTCCCCTGTGATCTTAATTCACTGTAAACATCCCCTTTAGGCCCCTATGTTGTAAGTGATTATTTGCTTGTCTACCTGTGTCACTAGACTGAAATTTTTTAGAAAGCAAGGGGTATTTCTTCTCTTAACTGTCATGCACATGCATTTAAGTGTTCAGAGAGACAACGATTAAATGAGTCATTTCCTTTCTGGATCTTTCTGTCTATTTTTATTACTAATGACTCATGGTCACAAACACAAGATGGTCCCTACACCTGAGATTGTACCTCTCTGGTTTGCATGACCCTTAGATTTCAATCTCCCTCTACTCTTCCCTGATCCTGGAGTTCCGATTGTCATCTGACTTTTAGATTTAAGCACAGTACAGGCGATGAATTGGGAGACTGGGATTGACGTATGTACACTAAGTTCACCTAAGTGTTAGTCACTCAGTCATGTCTGACTCTCTGAGACCCCATGTTCTGTAGCCTGCTAGGCTCCTCTGTCCATGGGATTTCCCAGGCAAGAATATTGTAGTGGGGTGCTGTTTCCTTCTCCAGGTGATCTTTCTGACCCAGGGATCAAACCTGGGTCTCCTGCATTGCAGGCAGATTCTTTACCATCTAAGCAACCAGGGAAGTCCAAGCGCACTATGAGGAGCTATTCATTCTGACACAAAAGTTTGAGGCAGAAATGTAATAGATTCCAGGGAATGTCTCTGGTCCTTCTGATGCTATCTTTAATTCCCAGAACAGAAGAAGCTTTTTCTTAAGTTTTATTTTCTCTCCATTTTTTTTCCTCCTTATCATAATTAGATGAGATTAACATGAATTAATTCCCTATATTGATTTATATTCAGACAACAGAACACATCTCTTTCAGCATTTGTTAATCTTAGTAATTTATACAACAGAAAGTGGCATGTATTTCTACATCAGCCTTTTCTATTGGCTCCTGAGGGAATTTTCCTTTAGCTGGTACTGTGATAATAACAACCCAGCTTTTTTCAAAACCATATTAGTAGAAACTCACTAGAAGTCAACTTACTTGGCCAAGATTGATTGACTCATCGACTTTAATGTTTATGAAACATTATAATGTTATGTTTGATGTGAAGGCTTATTTTAGGAGAAAATGTACTTTTCAAAAAACTGATCATGTTTAGACATGCTAGTTCTAGTTTTAAATATGATACTGAAAAGCAAAACAAAATAAGACTTTCAATTTTTATTTAAGATTGTGGGCAATTTGCTTTTCTTTTTCTTCTGGGATCTGATTCAAATGCCTCCATTCTGCTTATTGCAGAACTAACTAAACTAAAACTCAAAGGAAAAATTTTAAAAATGATTTTTATAGCAATGACATCATTATATAAAATGCTGGCATTTCGTATTTTCCAAACAGAAACTTGGAAACAACAGAATACAAGTTAAACTTTAAAAGTTGAAACTAATCCAATTCTCTGTTTTTCTTTCCACTTTTTTTTCTAACCAAGCTTTTTATTGCAGCTTTTACTTTGCATAATAATATATGATGAATAGCCCAGGAAAGACCCAGTGGGTACATTTCTCTTAGAAATAAGCCTCACTGCAATAGGAGGCCAAGTTGTAGGGCAGCATGTTTATATAATCATGTAAGATTTTCCTTACTGCTGAACAACTGACCATGCTGGGCATTTGTCGACTATGTAAACCATGGAGACACAGATCACCAGAAGACTGAAAACAGAAATCAAATGCATCTCTATTTCTAGAGAAACAATATAAACTCAAAACACATCTCCCACTAGCAATAGTAGTAGTAACATTATCCTAGTATACCAAAACTATATGCTAAACATTTTAGTATTCATCTGTTTAACTATTCTGAATTGCTATACACTAGGGCTAGCAATATGTGAACCGTGAACTTCCACATGTTCAAGCTGGCTTTAGAAAAGGCAGAGGAACCAGAGATCAAATGGCCAACATCCACTGGATCACCAAAAAAAGCAAGAGAGTTCCAGAAAAACATCTATTTCTGCTTTATTGACTATGCCAAAGCCTTTGACTGTGTGGATCACAATAAACTGTGGAAAATTCTGAAAGATGGGAATACCAGACCACCTGATCTGCCTCTTGAGAAACCTGTATGCAGGTCAGGAAGCAACAGTTAGAACTGGACATAGAACAACAGACTGGTTCCAAATAGGAAAAGGAATACGTCAAGGCTGTATATTGTCACCCTGCTTGTTTAACTTCTATGCAGAGTACATCATGAAAAACGCTGGGCTGGAGGAAGCACAAGCTGGAATCAAGATTGCCAGGAGAAATATCAATAACCTCAGATATGCAGATGACACCACCCTTATGGCAGAAAGTGAAGAGGAACTAAAAAGCCTCTTGATGAAAGTGAAAGAGGAGAGTGAAAAAGTTGGCTTAAAGCTCAACATTCAGAAAACGAAGATCATGGCATCTAGTCCCATCATCTCATGGCAAATAGATGGCGAAACAGTGGAAACAGTGTCAGACTTCATTTTTGGGGACTCCAAAATCACTGCAGATGGTGAGTGCAGCCATGAAATTAAAAGACGCTTACTCTTTGGAAGAGGGTTATGACCAACCTAGATAGCATATTCAAAAGCAGAGACATTACTTTGCCAACAAAGGTCCGTCTAGTCAAGGCTATAGTTTTTCCAGTGGTCATGTATGGATGTGAGAGTTGGACTGTGAAGAAAGCTGAGCACCGAAGAATTGATGCTTTTGAACTGTGGTGTTGGAGAAGACTCTTGAGAGTCCCTTGGACTGCAAGGAGATCCAACCAGTCTATTCTAAAGGAGATCAGTCCTAGGTGTTCTTTGGAAGGAATGATGCTAAAGCTGAAACTCCAGTACTTTGGCCACCTCATGGGGAGAGTTGACTCATTGAAAAAGACTCTGATGTTGGCAGGTATTGGGGGCAGGAGGAGAAGGGGACGACAGAGGATGAGATGGCTAGATGGCATGACGACTCAATGGACGTGAGTCTGAGTGAACTCTGGGGATTGGTGATGGACAGGGAGGCCTGGCGTGCTGCAATTCATGGGATCTCAAAGAGTCGGACACGAATGAGCGACGGAACTGAACTGAACTGAGGGCTAGAACTGTGGACCTTAAAATATTTTGCTGGCATATCTTCTAAAAGAATTTTGAGAAACTATGAACCTTCTTGTAATTTTGTTTGACACATAAAATATTTCACTTTAACTTGGCAAAAAATATAATTCCTATTTTAAATATTACTATTATAAGTATATTTATAAAATAGATAACAAAAATGGAAATGCATTTTCATTAATAAATATCAAATATAAAAATGAAAACATTATTGGAAAGTTATTGAATCTCTTTATAGGTGTATTGGAATTTCCCTCACTCAGTTATTTAATGAATATGAGATGAATATGATTGATTATCAGAAGGAGCCTGGGTTAAGTGAAAATTAATAAGAAAAAGAAGATAAGGCATTAGGCCATTGAAAGGGTGGAGACAATAAAAGATTATCAATTATTTTCTGTTAAGAACATTTTTTGTGGCTTTCCAGGCAGCACTAGTGGTAAAGAATCTTCATACCAATGTAGGAGATACAAGAGATGTGAGTTTGAATCCTGGGTCAGAAAGATCCATCCCCTGGAGAAGGAAATGGCACCCCACTCCAGTATTCTTGCCTGGGAAATTTCATGGACAGAGGAGCCTGCCAGGCTAAAGTCCATGGGACCTCAAAGAATCGGATATGACTGAATGACTGAGCACAAGAACATTATTTATATTAGAATCTAGAATGTTAAGGTATTAATCTAGAATTGATACCTTAATAAGAACTTATTAAGGCATGCCAAATCTAATAAATATACAGTAGAGATAAATAAGCATATCAAAAGTTGATAAATGAGAGCTAATTTTGGAGAGAAATCAATGAAAGTATTTAATCTTATGAGTATGAATAAATGATTAAGAAAAGATAAAATGCTAATTAACTAGCTCTAGATCAGCCCTGGGATTTCTTTGGAGGGAATGATGCTAATGCTGAAACTCCAGTACTTTGGCCACCTCATGCATTGGAAAAGACTCTGATGCTGGGAGGGATTGGGGGCAGAAGGAGAAGGGGACGACAGAGGATGAGATGGCTGGATGGCATCACTGACTCGATGGACGTGAGTCTGGGTGAAACCTGGGAGTTGGTGATGGACAGGGAGGCCTGGCGTGCTGCGATTCATGGGGTCGCAAAGAGTCGGACATGACTGAGCGACTGAACTGAACTGAATATATAGTTCTTTTATTTCAAAATGTAATGTTGATCTGTGGGATGGAACCTAAGTCTCCCACATTGCAGGTAGATTCTTTACCATCTGAGCCACCAGGGAAGCCCAAGAATACTGGAGTGGGTAGCCTATCCCTTCTTCAGTGAATCTTCCTGGCCCAGGAATCAAATCGGGGTCTGCTGCATTGCAGATGGATTCTTTACCAACTGAGCTATCAGGGAAGCTAAACATATAGCTCTTTTATTTCAAAATGTAATCTTGATCTGTAAGAAATACTTATGAACCTTTTTATCTCCTTATTAAACTAATGCAAAATATGCAATTAAAAATGAGATGAATGAAAGCTTCTATCAAGCTATTTCTTTTTATTAGTTGTATGGAAAATGAAGACTGGGTGTTTGCCAGCATAGTTTTATGGATATTGACTGTTCTCATTCTAAGACAGGTAGATAGTAAGTAGATAGATAAACAATAGACAGATAAAAGCATATAGCCTTGACACAAGTTTGCTGCCTGCCTGACATCAGGTTCTACATGCTTGAATATTTCTTATCGATTATATTTGCTTTATTTCCACAAAGTCTATCCTTCTGGGTGATACAATTTTTGACAGTACTTGTGGAATTGAAAAGAAAAGTCTTTAAATAAAAGCAAACATTATCGTCATCCTAGCACAGAACTCTACAAACATTGTGATTCAAAATACTTCAGCAAGGGCTCAAATAATCCCCATTCTTAAGCACAGGCTTCACCTTTAGCAGAAATATAGTCAAAACAAGGAAAGATAAGAACTTCTAATGTGAGTTTGTGGTGCATCATTAAAGGAGGTTTGTCAGACACAAATATTTCATAAGGTTCCTTATTTCCTGCCCTGGAGAGTTTTACACTCCAATATAGTATACCACAACATGATTCAGGATGGATAAGAATGACTTTTCTTTGGTGCAAAAGGAAGATAATGATTTTGTAAGGGGACCTGGGAATAAGAGAACCTGGCTGATGTCTTGAACAAAGCAAGTTCTCAGACATCAGTTTTAAGGAAGAGTAGCATATGGAATTTGAGGATCTAGAAGTTGTCTCCCTTAACACCATCCATCACCATATACCTCGTAGGAAAGTCTCTCTAGATCTCCAGGGGTACAAAGAGAATTTATTGGTCCATATAGCCAGGAAATTTTGAGATAGAATGAGCAGGAATTGGGTTGATATGATTTAAAGCCATCTGGGTTCAGTAAACTACCTTGGAGGACCTTGCAAACTTCAATCCTCTCTTATCCTGGGGATACAATCAACCTTAGATAGGACCAATTAGTCTTTCAAAGTGTCAGCCTCCAACCCTTCTCCCAATCTGGATAAAACCAAGCTCCACTGGGAAGGCTGATTGCCTTGAAGATGGTTCTTAACTCTTTCATCTCCCATCACTCCAAGGAAGAATAGAAGAGAACCAAAAAACTTCAGGGAAGACATATAGCAGGAGGGAAAAAAGACAACTTATTTAAAAAAAATAGTTACATCAGATTCAGTTCAGTTCAGTTCAGTCGCTCAGTCATATCAGACTCTTTGCAACCCCATGAATCACAGCCCGCCAGGCCTCCCTGTCCATCACCAACTCCCAGAGTTCACTCAAACTCACGTCCATCAAGTCAGTGATGCCATCCAGCCATCTCATCAGATTAGTATGCTAAGAATTCATTTGTACAGTTTTTCTATCACTATTAATTTGCAGTCCCATTTCAAAGTACCCAGCAAAAGAGGCATTACCTCACATGTAGCTGTTTCCTGGCCACTGTGGAGTCAACTTTCCTAACCCTCAGTGGCAGAGAGGAGCCCCTCCCTCTGCAATGCTCATTTTCCCTAGCCCTCATCTGGTGTCTCCACAGAAGGATTTCAGAAACAGCATCTTAGATGAAACACAGAAAAACAAACATTAAAATGGAAAACAAATTTTTTATGGATAAAAATGAATTTAAATGGCTATGAAGTTTATTACCTTTTTTTTTGTATTGACACTTACAAATTTCCATTATTTAAATTATCCTCAAAGATTCTGTGGCTTAAACTTAAAAAAAAATGTTATGAAGTATGCATGCATACTCAGTCCTGTCCAACTCTTTGAGACCCCATGGACTGTAGTAACTAGGCTCCTCTGTCCGTAGAATTTTCCAGGAAAAAATACTGGAGTGAGCTGCCATTTCCTTCTCCAGGGGATCTTCTCTACCCAGGGATTGAACCCGTGTCTCCTGCATTGGCAGGCAGATTCTTTACCACTGTGCCACCTGGAAAGCCCTTGTTGAGTTATAGTTGCTTCACAATGCTGTGTTAGTTTCTGCTGTACAGAAAACTGAAACAGCTATGCATATATCCCCTCTTTTTTTGATTTCCTTCCCATTCAGGTCACAGGGGCTTCCCTGGTGGCTCAGTGGTAAAGAATCCGCCTGCCAGCGCAGGAGATGCCAGACATTTGGGTTGAATCGCTGGATTGAGAAGATTCCCTGGAGGAATAAATGCATCCTGCTCCAGTATTCTTGCTTGGGAAATCCCATGGACAGAGGAGCCTGGCAGGCTACAGTCCATAGAGTCTCAAAGAGTCGGACACAACTGAACAACTGAGCTTGCAGGTCACCACAGAGCACTGAGTAGAGTCACCCATGCTACAGAGTAGGTCCTTGTTATTTATTCATTTTATACATATACTTGATGCAGCTTGTGGTGTCATCCAAAGGTACAGTGCGGCTGAAAATCTCCAGGTATAACCTGCTGCTCTTTCCATACTCTGTGCTAAGACCCCTGGATTTGATCTTATGACTTGTTCTTAAAGAGGCTTTCATTATTGGACACTATTTAATACCAGGAAGATTTTACCTAAAAAACCGCTTCTGATTGCTGAAATCTATGTGGCTGACATGTTTTAGAAGCTAAACATTAGGCTTGAATACAAAACAGAGGGTAAAAAATCCACCCTCTATATAAAAAAGTCTCTGAATTGAGAAGGATGGGTTTACACTCATGAGACAGTGAGGAATCAATGAACCCAGGATATGAACGAATGAGACAAGCACTCAATAAATCAGAGCAGGTGCTTTAAACGCATTATCTCACTTAATTCCCACAATGAACTGGAACGCACATACTTTCGTTTTCTTTTATGAATGAAACTGGAAACTGACTAAGGTGAAAGACGACTCAATTATAGATAAAGGATTTGAGATTCAAATCCAGGTCTATTTTGAGAAAACAACGTCCTTGCTGTTTTGGTAAGTAATAATTCACCTTCTGGCAACTCTGAATTTCTTGCTAATCACCTGGGGAGAAAGAATTATTGTATCAAAAGTGTCAGGATGGGCTTCCCAGGTGGCTCCGATGGCCTGCAATGTGGGAGACCTGGGTTGGATTCTTGGGTTGGGAAGATCTCCTGGAGGAGGGCATGGCAACCCACTCCAGTATTCTTGCCTGGAGAACCCCTATGGACAGAGGAGCCAGGTGGGCTACAGTCCATGGGTCACAAAGAGTTGGACACAACTGAGAAGCTAATTAATTAATTAAAAATAATAAAGTATCAAGATTCGAATTTCCCTGTATAACTTTTGGAAATACTTTGATCTTCCTGTGGTCTACTTTTAACATGTATAAAATGGAGATAACATCTTTATGTTTATCTTCTGGATTTGCTGAGCAAACAAAATAAATCCTACAGACGCACAGAGCATAGAACCTGCCTAATCCAACACTTAAATGTTCATTGATGAGGAGCTGAAGAATTAAGTGAATTAACTAAAATCAAATAATAAATTCTAAGGATTACTGAAGCCTTCTAATTTCTAGTCTACTGCTTTTCAGTCTATGAAAATGTGGCATTTCACAATGGAGAATGATGTTGCTTTTATCTTTCATTCTTATCACATAACCTATTCAGAAAGGTGGTATAGCAAACATCAGTTCTACACGGTAGCTTACTGTTTGCCATTTGGTGTTAATCTAGCTAATATGTTACACTTTGAGTCCAGATTAAGAGTTCAGATTAACTTGATGCTGATTAGTATTACCTAACAGATAAACTAATTTCCTTGATGAAGCTTTCAGTTTCTGCTGCCAGACTTTCACTACCCAGAGTACAGTTCAAAGAGCAGAGTTAAGTAACATCTTTAAGAATTGGGACTTAACAAAGTAAATTCACAAGTGTGGGAAATTCTATATACTGATTTGCCTGAGAAATTAAAAATGATGATACTAATGTTTGTATAGTAGCTGTCATTTATATTTTCACAATATTTTAGAAGATTTCATTTTATTCCTTTCCTTATCCATGTTTTCAAATTATTCTCTAATGGCCAAACATGCCCCAGTTCTAGGAACACAAAAATTAATATCACACAGCCTGTCCTCTCTCAAAGTTTATAGTTGACTACACATGTTTAGAGGCTTTTGGTTTACAGATCCATTTGAGACTCCAATATTCTGTGAAAAGAATGTACATTCAGATGTGTACAATTTTGCTCATGACTTTAGGTGGTCCATGGCTTATCCCCACAGCAAAGCCAAGTTTAGCTGTTCTAGGTACTTCTGGTTTCTCAGTTCTATAGAGAACTGAAGAACTGTAGTCTTCTATTCTTCTAGAGAAGAATAAAGTTTACAAAAGTTAAGCAACTCACCCTGGGGCATATGGCTAATAAGTAAAAAGAATTCCACCAATTCCATTTTCATTATTTTAATTGTAGAAGATAACATGTACAAAAATACATCTATCAAATAGTTCAGAAGGATGCAAAATAGGAACAGTTCTCAGTTCTGACTCTTCCTACCTTGCTAACGGGTAACCATTATTTATATTTTCTTGTTTATTCTTTCAGAAGCATTTGTTCCATGCATATGCAAACATGCTTACATGATGTGATTGTACTTAACATGCTATTCTGAATTTGATTTATTTGCTTAAACATTTCCCATATTTATACATCTGGATCTACCTCACTCATTTTGTAGAGGTACCGAAATTTGTCTAACCAATCTGTGCTAGTCTGCTTTGACAAATGTGCTCTTTTCATTCCACTTGAAACAGAATAAAATCCCAGTTTCTTTGCACAGAAACAGAAAGAGGTACCACCTCTGCTTTAGCCTCCAAATAGCTAAATCTAGTACAATTCTCTCACTCCCCATCAGCATTCCTCATATAGTGGACAATAATTAATGTTCACGCTCTACAAAGCTGTTTTCACATCTAACTTACCTGCAGAGAGCCAAGTTTTCAACCCGGTCTATGTAAGGAAAGGATTTTTAACCAAATTGTTTTGTTTGTTTCCAGAAATGTCCAGATCTATATTTACTAGTTAAAGTATTTTGGTTGAATATGAGAAGAAACACATCTGTCTGGCTTAAGCTAAGAAAAGAAATATACTGGCAGGACTGGGTCCATCAAAGAATCTGAGAGGTAAATGAACTCTGGGCACAAACATTGCCATTAATGCGACTCACCTCAGACAACTGAGACTCTGTATCTGCTAGCTCCAAAGTTCACATTCTTGGGGACAGGACTTGCTATTCTAGAGCTCACTTCTGTCCAGATGATGAGAACACACTGTGCTAACGTGTATGTGCTCAGTTGCTTCACTCGTGTCTGACTCTTTGCAACCCTATGGACTATCGCCCACCAGGCTCCTCTATCCATAGGACCCTCCAGGCAAGAATGCAGGAGTTGGTTGCCATGCCCTCCTCCAGGGGATCTTCACAACCCAGGGACTGAACCCAAGTCTCCGCATCTCCTGTATTGCAGGTGACTCTTTACTCAATGAGACACCTGGGAAGCCCCGTCCTAACATTTCTGTTTTCACCAGGAAGCTGAGCCATGGGACATGGCTGGGTGGTTCCTAGGTGAAGTATGCTAATACAAATACCATGTGTCCAGTACCATAGCTAGTGAGACAGGGAGTATTCAAACAGCTCAGGGATGCCGTCCTAACCAAGAGGGTGATGATTATCACCTCAATTTTAGCACCCTATTTTTTTAATCAATTAATTTTTTATTGAAGGATAACTGCTTTACAGAATCTTGCTGCTTTCTGTCAAACCTCAACATGAATCAGCCATAGGTACACATATCCCCTCCCCTCTGAACCTCCCTTCCATCTCCCTCCCCATCCCACCCCTCTAGGCTGACACAAAGCCCCTATTTGGGTTTCCTGAGCCATACAGCAAACTCCCGTTGGCTATCTATTTTACATATGGTAATGTAAGTTTCCACGTTACTCTTGTCCATAAGTCTATTCTCTATGTCTGTTTCTCGATTGCTGCCCTGTAAGTAAGTTCTTCAGTACCATTCTTCTAGATTCTGTATATATGTGTTAGAATATGATATTTTTCTTTCTATTTCTGACTCACTTCACTCTATATAATAGGTTCTAGGTTCATCCACCACATCATAACTGACTCAAATGTGTTCCTTTTTATGGCTGAGTAATATTCCATTGTGTATATGTACCACAACTTCTTTAGACATTCATCTGTCGATGGACATCTAGGTTGCTTCCATGTTCTAGCTATTGTAAATAGTGCTGCAATGAACAATGGGATACATGTGTCTGTTTCAAATTTGGTTTCCTCAGGGTGTATGTCTAGGAGCGGGGTTGCTGGGTCATATGGTGGTTTTATTCCACTTACTATCTGTATCAGTTTTCTTGCTGCCTTAACAAATTACCACAAATTTAGCAGCTTTAAATAACCAAAATGTATTGTCTCACAGTTTCTGTAGGTCAGAAACTTGAATGAGCTTGGCAGAGTTCTCTATTTAGGGTCCTGTGAGGCTGAAATCATGGTGTTGACTGGCCTGTGTGCTTTTTAATTGAATCTCCATACCATCTTCCATAGTTATTTTATCAATTTACATTCCCACCAACAGTGCAAGAGGGTTCCCTTTTCTCCACACCCTCTCCAGCGTTTGTTGTTTGTAGACTTTTTGATGATGGCCTTTCTGACGTGATATCTCATTGTAGTTTTGATTTGCATTTCTCTAATAATGAGCAGTATTGAGCATCTTTTCAAGTGTTTGTTAGCCATCTGTGTGTCTTCTTTGGAGAAATGTCTGTTTAGCTCTTTTCCCCACTTTTTGATTGGGTGTTTGTTTTTCTGCTATTGAGTTGTATGAACTGCTTGTATATTTTGGAAATTAATCCTTTGTCAGTTGTTTCATTTGCTATTATTTTCTCCCATTCTGAGGGTTGTCTTTTCACCTTGCTTATAGTTTCCTTTGCTGTGAAAAAATCTTTAAGTTTAATCAGGTCCCACTTGTTTACTTTTGTTTTTATTTCCATTACTCTAGGAGGTGGGTGATAGAGGATCTTGCTTTGATTTATGTCATTGAGTGTTCTGCTTATTTCCTCTGAGAGTTTTATAGTTTCTGGTCTTACATTCAGGTCTTTAATCCATTTTGAGTTTATCTTTGTGTATGGTGTTAGGAAGTCTTCTGATTTCATTCTTTTGCATGTAGCTGTCTGGTTTCCCCAGCATCATTTATTGAAGAGGATGTCTTTGCCCCATTATATAGTCTTGTCTCCTTTGTCAAAAATAAGGCACACATAGGTGCGTGGGTTTATTTATGGCTTTCTATCTTGTTCCATTGGTCTATATTTCTGTTTTTGTGCCAGTATCATTATGTGTTGATGACTGTAGCTTTGTAGTATAATCTGAAGTCAGGCAGGTTGATTCCTTCAGCTCCATTCTTCTTTCTTAAGACAGCTTTGGCTATTCAGGGTCTTTTGTGTTTCCATATGAAATGTGAAATATTTTGTTCTAGTTCTGTGAAAAATGTCATTGGTAATCTGATAGGGATCACACTGAATCTGTAGATTGAGTTTAGTAGTATAGTCATTTTCACAATATTGATTCCTTCTACCCAGGAACATGGAATATCTCTCCATCTGTTTATGTCATCTTTGATATCTTTCATCAGTGTCATAATTTTCTGTGTACAGTTCTTTTGTTTGCTTAGGTAAGTTTATTAGTAGATATTTAATTCTTTTTGTTGCACTGGTGAAATAGGATTGATTCCTTAATTTCTCTTTCTGATTTTTTATTGTTAGTATATAGAAATGCAAGTGATTTCTGTGTATTGATTTTGTATTCTACAACTTTGCTAAATTCACAGATTAGCTCTATTAACACTCTATTTTAATATCTGCTTCAAGATTTGATGGTCATTTCTTATTTGCATAAGCTCTTCTGCTGGCTAGTCATGAGGTCTAAAAATGACAGAGGAATTAGTTACTAGTTAAATGTCGACCTTACCAAAGGTTTCTACTTTGTAAGATCAATATACTGCAGAAGAAAAAAAATATGTTCATGTTATATTTCACCTGTTGGCTGCCATTTTCTCATAGGAAAATGTCACCTCTGTAATAGTTTTATGAGATTTGCTTGTTTATGATTTAAGATTTGCTTGTTTTATGTTATTATTGACTGTACATAGGTTTCAAAAAATCAGAAAAAAACACGAATGTCATGAAAATAGTTATTATGAGAGTCCTCAGCAGAAGTATAGAGAGAAGCAAAATCAGAGTTTGAGAAAGGAGTGTCTAAGAGAGGATTTGTTATGATTTCTGGTGGTGTTTCTGTTGATTTTCCAGACCTTTCTCAGGTTCAACTACACTTCCTGCTTTGGGGATCTGTGAGGAATACCACAGTCTTACAATAATTTTCTTTTCTTATCCCATAGTCTTGGCAGGAAACCACTCTTCAAAGGAGAAAATATTACATTTTTCTTTCACTTGACAATTATTTCCCGAATGCTGGCTATATCCAGAGTACTGTGTTTCTGTGAAGAATATGAACAAATGAACAAGGCAGATGTGATGTGGATCTCACAAACTGAAAGGTCTGATATGGATATGGTAATTATTATAGGATGTACAACACTTCCTGTGAGCATAATAATAATAATAGTAGCATAATAATAACAGCATAATAATAATAATAGTAGTAGCATAATAATAATACTAGCATAATAATGTGATCTAAAGATATTGGGGAAACTTTCTTTGAGGAGGTGGTATTTAGGTTGAGGATGAAAGGTACAGAAACAACGACTTTATTGACTGGTGTGTGAATTAGAAACCAGCCAATATTGCTTCCCAATTATAAATACCAAATACTGCTAGAAAGAAGCACATTAAATTCAGAAATTTTCACAGATAATTTGTACAGCTGAAGAACAAAGGGAGAAAATAAAATGTGGAAATATTTAAAGTGAGAACAAGGAACAATTGACATGTTTCTCAGCCCTCTCTCCCAATGATTCATGATTCTAAACGTTTAAGACTTTCTTTCAAACCCAGAGGCTAAAGTAGCTTTTAAGGTGTTTAACACAACTTAGTGAAAATAATTTGACTGCAGCAAGTTATTATCTCTTTATGTTGGATGAAAGGAAATTACAGAAAACTGAAGCTAGCCCAATGGGAGCAAAAATTATATCAATTTTTGTTTTGAGGGAAACAGACTTTAATTTGATTAATCAGCTAATCAAATGTTTTTGTTTAATTTTAGTTTCTTTATCAACTCAAAGCAAAACCTTTCAGAGCACACCATCTGTGTAAATACAGCAGTTATAGGTGAGGCGAGACAGCTTCCTCTCCATACAGGAGTCTTTACTTAATTTCTTTCATTTTAATTATGCCTCTGCTAAAGAACATATACTAAAGAACAAAGCTAAAGATCACCATATTTAACCAAAAAGACACTTGCATTTTAAAATGCTAGATTTGCATTAGTAATTAGGTAAGTGCAGGCAAGAGAGTATGCCAGGCAGGAATAGCCAAGTGAAGGTTCCAAGGCGAGGAGGAATGTGAAGGATTGTTGTAGTTGGACAGAGGAACATGAGGGAGAGAGTGAGAAAAGAAACTGGGCAGATAAGAAGGGGCCAGAATGTGTAGTGTTTTGAGGCCACAATAAGAATGTGGAATTTTATCCTAGAAACCGTCAAAATGTTTAAGGTAAAGATATGCTATGATCAGATGTGCATTTGAAGATAATGGATTAGAAGGCATGGATATATAAATTTTTGTTTGAAAGTGATTGTGTTAGTTTGTATGGCTTAAACGAGGCTACCTATAATGGTTGAACTAGAGAAAGGGGGAATAGAGGAGATTTAAGAGAGAGAATTTATTGACTTGGCTATTTAAGTGTCTCAAAAAGAGAGGAACATTCAACAAGGAGGGCCATGTTTGTGGACTGTGCCGTATTGGTTTGATTGGAAGCGCTGCAGCGGGAGTAGGCTTGGGTCAATTCACTCTTGTTCATGTTGGACTTGAAGCTCTTATGACATGTCCAAGAGGAGAGACCAAGTAGGGAGGTCTGGAGCTCACAAAGCCTATTTGGGTACAATTTTGAAATTAAATGCTTATGGGTATATAGAAATACATGAAGGAATAGATGTACTTAAGACTGTAGAAAGTAAGAAGACAGAAGAATTGGGATAGGGTTCACGTTGCTCCAAGATTTTAAGGTCTCATGAAGGATAAGCTAATAAAGGAGAAAAACAAGCTAAAAACAAGCTAAAAAAGGAAAATGTGAAGACAGCCCCTGGGAAAGCTTTTCTTCTATGTCCAAAAACATTTTGTGAGGCAAATTTCTAAATAATCCTTGAGAGCTTTTGAGGGATCTCAAACTTATCTTCAGATTACAGAGAAATACACTGATTGTGACAAATTAGTCACCAGTTATCCACATAGCTAGTTTTGTGGCAGAGTTGTGAATGTGAAAGTCACTCAGTCATGTCCAACTCTTTGCGACCCCATGGACTACACAGTCCATGGAGTGATCTATACAGTCCATGGAGTTCTCCAGGCCAGACTACTGGAATGGATAGCCTTTCCCTTCTCCAGGGGATCTTTGCAACCAAAGGATCAAACCCAGGTCTCCCACATGGCAGGAAGAGTTGTACTAGAATATAAATGTGCTTTCTCTTAGTGCAGAACTCATTCTTTTTATAATAATCTAATAGCCATTTTCTAGTGGTTCTACTCAAAGCTTTGGCAGAAAGTCAGTGAAAGAGTATAATACTTTTTATTTTTGTTGCTCAGTCGCGTCTGACTCTTTGCGACCCCATGGATTGCAGCATGCCAGGCGTCTCTGTCCTTCACTATCTCCCGAAGCTTGCTCAAACTCTTGCCCATTGAGTTGGTGATGCCATCCAACCATCTCGTCCTCTATCATCTTCTTCTCTTTCCTTCAATCTTTTCCAGCATCAGGGTCTTTTCTAATGAATTGACTCTACACATTAGGTGACCAAAGTATTGGAGCTTCAGCTTCAACATCAGCCTTCCAATGAATATTCAGGATTGATTTCCTTTAGGACTGATTGTTTGGAAATGCTAAATAACAATCGGCAGAAGAGGTAGGATTTAGAATTCCCAGTTTGCATTTGGGGCTATGGAAGTGTATCCAGAAGGCTTTGCAATCCCCCCTCAGTTGCCCAATGGGGATGGGAGAAGATAAAAATATTCCAGGAACGGAGTTCCGGAACCCATATGAATGGAGTCCACCTGGCCACTAGAGGGCTCCAACCACACAGGTGATTGTTGTAAAGTATGCAGGGTCTACAACAGTGTATTTCAAAGGCTATCTGTGAAACTAATGTATTTTTGTATATTTCAGTCATACAATAGAGTTAGTGTTAGAAACACTGACTGAGAAAAAAATAGATGAAGTGATTATGTTTCCCTCTGCTTGGAGGTCTTTTCCCAACTGCATATAATTTACACAGGTTGGCAACCTACAAAATTCTTTGTTAGCAAATTATAGTGTACAATTACTTCTTAACTCTGTTTGTCTTTGTTTCTTTACCCTCTTGTCCCTGTGAACAATTTCATTCTTCTTTGCTTCTTCATGAAGCTTGCAAAGAGAAAAAAAATTAAACAAAAGCAGTATTTGGGAAGCTCTGCTCTTTCCCACCTTTGTCCTATTCATCTACTATAGTTTGCTAATGCTTCTTAACATATACAAACATAATGTAAAGTTATTTTCACAAGCCCAAATCAGAACTCATGCTCTGACAATGAAACACTACTTTTTAAAGTAAGTTATGCTGTCACCATATCAGTTCAGTTCAGTTCAGTCGCTCAGTCATGTCCAGCTTTCTGCGACCCTATGAATTGCAGCACACCAGGCCTCCCTGTCCATCACCAACTCCCGGAGTTCTCTCAAACTCATGTCCATCGAGTTGGTGATGCCATATATTGCCCCCAAATTCCTCAAGGGTAGGCCAACCATTGTAGGATGGACCAGATTTAGAGCATATCTATTTAGTCTTTTATGTAATATTTGGGTGACCTTGGGATACAAACTCAGGTGGGGGACAAGAGGAACTGTAAGAAGCGGCCCATAAGTTTAACCTTTTCATTCCATCTCAGGGCTATATCTGCTAGATTTTCATCATGGGATTCCTGGGTGTAAATTTCTAGGTGTAAGTACTTGTTTTGATAGTCTTCCTTCTCCAAAAAAAAAAAAAAAAAAAGTGGGTTCTCTAAGCATAGAGTGAGATAAGAACTTTTTTTTTTGCTTTCTTTTCAAAATGAATTGTTTCTACTTGGATCATGAGAGTTTAAAATCCCCAGCAGATTTCTGGGTATTTACTACCAGCTCACAGTTTCACTAACTGCACTCCACCTGACCCCTGCTTTTGCAAGGAGTTATGGAGCTGAACAAGCCCACCATTCAAGTTGACAGCCAAATATTATGACCTAGACAATCCAAGATAAGTAGAATCTCATTTGAATCTGTTGTATATCCAGTAGTGTCTGGTCATAAACAGTTACTATACAGCCTCTTTCCTCATTTCTTAATGGTGGAACAGAATCATATTAAATGCCTCAGAATGCTATCTAGTCTCTGGATGAGCTATATATATTTCTGTCTGATGGATTTCTCCTGATTTTGTCATTTAGGAATGCTATGTATGTCTTTTCTGTACATATTCTATGGTACCAAAATAAATCATAAAATATAAATAGGTTGTAGTTATTAAATGGATTCATATTTATTAAACTTACCAAATGTGTTATTACACTATAATTGGTGCCATTGAAATATTTGACACAATGTGTTTCAAATACTTTTTAAACTGAAAATCATAATCAGACAGTTCACCTGATTGTGGATTTTACTCTGTGCATTTTGCTTTAATCCACTGACTTCACCTTTGATCTGAAAAAATTTGAAATAAACTACTCTTGCCTGGAAAATCCCATGGATGGAGGAGCCTGGGAGGCTGCAGTCCATGGGGTCACGAAGAGTTGGACACGATGGAGTGACTTCACTTTCACTTTTCACTTTCATGCATTGGAGAAGGAAATGGCAGCCCACTCCAGTGTTCTTGCCTGGAGAATCCCAGGGACGGGAGCCTGGTGGGCTGCCATCTATGAGGTCACACAGAGTCGGACTCAACTGAAGTGACTTAGCAGCAGCAGAATATATAAAGAGGAATCAAACGTCTTCTGCTAGAAGCTGCTGCTGAGATGCCTCCCAAATGCTTCCTGATTACTAACAGAAGCATCATCCAAACACTGTTGGAGAGGCATCAAAGAACATTTTTGTGTGATTGAAACAACAGGTGGATATTCCTAATCATAATACAAAATTTTTAAACTTGGCAAGAGTATCATCTCTCAATAGCTTCCTTTATCCATTTAAAACTTTGCCATTGGAATAATGGGACTTGAAATGGCAACTCACTCCAGTGTTCTCGCCTGGAGAATCCCAGGGATGGGGGAGCCTCATGGGCTGCCGTCTCTGGGGGTCGCACAGAGTCGGACACAACTGAAGCAACTTAGCAGCAGCAGCAGCAGCAAGATTTCTGTGCACCTCCCTTTCTGTTTTCCTTTCTTCCACCTTTCCCATAAATTAATCTCAAAGGAGTTGGGAGGTATTGGTAATGATGAAGATGGGTGTTTTTATTTATTACTCTGGTCTCACTTCTGTATGGAGCTTTGGTTAGTTTTCAAGTGAAACTTGTTCATGTAAGATGTGTGGGCTGTGAAGGGGAGGGAAACGGTAGGGAAGAAGAGTGGAAAGTTGGCAGAGTAAAGAAAGGGGTGGTGAGATACCATCCAAAGAACTCTTTCTATTTGGAGAAAATGCTGTAGTCTTAACAGAAAATGAACCATATGTAAACAGGAATGACATCATAAATCATTTCTCTTCATATGAAGTGCCAAAGCCACAGGGTTAGTCTGCTGCTATATCCTTTCTAAATCAAGCTCACCTGGAATATTCCACTGGCTTGCTATGCCAAAAAGAATCTGACAATAAATACACATTGATTCAGTCAGTTGAAGATATGCTACCACAAAAATTGAGACAGATTGGGCAGTAATAAACTCTGGAGTTGTGCTGTTTATAATTTTCTGTTTCTATTAAATATTAAGCATGGGTCTCCATGTTAGTTCCAATTTAGTGTTATGGTGGACTGTTATGGAGGAGATCTGTTTGCCATGTGGTTACAGGCATCTGTTGCATATCAGGAAATATAATCAAGTGATTGGCCAAGAATTCCATCCGAGATGTTGCGTGCATTTTTCTGAGTTGAGAACACCACCTGAAGTGTACTGACCTACCGTAGTATAGTAATGCATTTGAACGGAGGGACACAATGACCAGCCCAAGCAATTGAGGTGTTTTAAGTAAATGGCTGCGTTTCCCACTTAGCACAATTTTGATACAACTTTTTACATTTCACTTTCAGAACTTTGCAATCTCAACTGAAACTATCTGTGAATTTGATTCTTTTCATGTCTCGGAACTCAAGGAGTTGACTCAAGCTCTGGGTATATATATATAGTACGGAAGTACAGCTGACCCTTGTAATGCAGGCGTAAAGGGTGCTGATGCCCCATGTAGTTGAAAATCTGAGTATAACTTTGGACTCCCCCGAAATTACTACTATTACCACTAATAATAGTAGGCAGAACTGACTGGAAGCCTTATTGATAACATAAACAGTTCATTACCACATATTTTGTATGTTATGTGTATTACAGATTGTATTCTTACAACAAAGCAAGCTAGAAAATAATGAAGAAAATTGTAGAGAAAATATATGTACCAGTGTGTGCTGTGGACTAAGTTGCTTCTGTCGTGTCCAACTCTTTGTGACCCCATGGACCATAGCCCATCAGGTTCCTCTGTCCATGGGATTCTGCAGGCAAGAATACCGGGGATTGTGTAGGTATACAGGATCACTGTCACAGCTACTCATGTTTTCTACTGTGGAAATACAACTTTACTGACAAAGCAGACACTATGTCAGACTTAACCCGAAAGCCATATTTTGCCAAACCTAGCTCTATATGGCAAGAAACTGAAGTCAAATTAAAGAGAAAACAAAATGGTAGTATCTGCAGAAGATTAAGACATGAGGATCCACAATCCAATATATCATCTTCTTTCCTTCACAATGATTTTTTGGCTGTCATGGAGACTCATGTGCAGTCTCTATTGCCTATCCAAGAGGAAACTCAGATACACATTCCTGAGGAGGACAACATAGGAAACAAATTCTTCTACCCCTGATGCATAATTTCCCTGGGCCAGGAAAACAACCAAAGTGGGCCATGACTGAGTTAATAATATGGACGCTGCTGGGTACTCATGCTGGAGTGACAGTAAGGGGAAGATGCTGGAGATGAAATAAGAGAGAACCTTTATGAAGGGATCTGAAGGAGACTAAGATTCCTTTGTGAAATTAACATTAGAGATCATTCATTCATTTACTCGATAATAATGAAGCCCCTTTCATCTTGACCCTGTGCTGATGCCAGAGATGCAATAAAAGCTACATCAAGGACTCAACACATGACAAGGTCCCAGCCCACTGGGGTGCAGTGCAGTAGGGTTGCAAAATAGGAAAGCACGTGGTCTCCATGGGCCAGTGCTGGAGAAGGTGCTCTCCTGAGTGGCCCTGCTTCTCTTGGGAGACAGTGTAAATAGATCTCACCTCCACCAGCTTAGCTAGGAATGGAATTTACATCGCCTTTCCTTTCTGACAAGAAGACTGTAGTAGCACATGCGGAGCTACTGCCTCCTGGGAGCTGATGCCCAGAAGAGGCACAGGGAAGATGAGCAGTTTGAAACTTGTAACCTGCTTCAGAGTTTTGCAGAAGATTGCCCTAGGTGGGTGGAGAATCTGACTCTACATGAAATGTATTCCCTTCAAAAGGAAGGCAAATTTCTATAGGAAGAGTTGGGGAGCCACAACCTAGGGGAGAACCCCTGAGGGTAGAAGGCTGCTCCTAAGGACAGTGGGGCTCAAGACCATGGCAAAGGAAAGCCCTTCCTCATTTCAGATTGCAGCCCGCGATGCCTCATGTTAAAATAAGAAAACATATATAGTTGACCCTTGAACAAAGTAGGGGTACATGATTCTTTTTGTATCCACAGTTCCACAGCTCTGTATCCAACCATCAAGGATCACATGGTACTATAATAACTACTCCTGAAAAGACTCTTATAAGTGGATCCACACAATTCAAACCTGAATTGCTTAATGGTCAAACTGTGCTTAAAACTGCCAAGGTAAAATATTTATTATCTTGCCCTTTAGAGAAAAGGTGCACTAATCTCTGGTATGTGGCAACTACAGTGTTAAAATATTTATATGTTTTTTTTTTTTTACTTTTGGAACTTTTCAAGGAAGGCTTCATACCAGAGTGTAGTGCTGATCTTTTTAAAAAAATTTTTGCAGACCGCATGGCATGTGCTGTCTTAGTCCTCTGACCACGGATTGAATTCATGCTCTTTGCCTTGAAAGTGAAGAGTCTTAACTGATGGACCAGAGAAGTCCTGTGTGACCTGATGACATTTTTTGTACATCAGGTATAGAATTTTTAAAGGCTAATTTCTATTTACAGTTATTACAAGACATTGGCTATATTCTCCTTGTGCAACACATCCTCGATTCTATCTTACACCCAATAATTTGTGTCTCCTACTCCCCAATTCCTATATTGCCTCTGCCATCCCCCACTGGTCATCACTAGTTTGTTCTCTAAGTCTGTGAGTCTGTTTGTTTTATGTTATATTCATTATTTTGTTGTATTTTTTAGATTCCATGTATAGGTCACATCATACAATATTTACCTTTTTCTGTCTTATTTCCCTTAGCGTAATGTCCTCCAAGTCCATCTATGTCACTACAAGTGGCAAACTTTTACCCTTTTTATGGCTTGAGTAGTATTCCAAAGTATAATGTGCACTGAGTAAAGACACAGGAAACCCACGATCAAATCTCCTTCTTGTAATCTGCATGACCTCATACAGATATCACGGGGCTGTCTGCTGAGATCTCCTCCAGGAAAACCTGCTACAGGGAGCAGAGTAGTTGGCTGACAACCTCCAGGTGCCTCTGGATCCAGCACCTGCTGGTGCTGAGGGATGCTTCCCTCAGGCTGCTCCCAGTCAGAAACTGTACATGTCAGGGTTGATGATAATCCTTCCTTTCCTCTTCTTTTACAGCATCCAAACTGCATCATGGTCTGAAGGTTCTCATGTCCACTCTGGATGTGAAGCACCCTGACAGAACTGACATGTATGAAATAATTTCTAACTTATATGGCAGGCACTTTCATTAACCCAGTCTCAAATCATCATATGTCTAAATAATGAAGGACTTCCCACCCCACTCATCACTAATGTACACTCGGGTTCTTCATCAGAGGAACCTTCACACATGGAGACCCAGAAGCTAAATGGTATCAGGTGTGTTTGAAGAAGAGCTGTGCTGCTCCTGGAATATATATATATATAGTATATTATATAGCATATATAATATATAGTAGTATAGTATACATTATATGTACTATGTACAGTATAACTATAAGGTATAATTTTAATAAAGTATAAAGTATATAATATAGTATAATAGTACAAGCATAGTACAAAACAGTATAGTATATTATTGTATATTGTATATATTATGTGTGTGTGTGTGTTACTCACCAGTCATGTCTAACTCACTGTATCCCACCAGGCTCCTCTGTTCATGGGAATTCTCCAGGCAAGAATACTGGAGTGGTAGCCATTTCCTTCTCCAGGGGATCTTCCTGACTTAGGGATCAAACCCAGGTCTCCAGCATGGCAGGCAGATTCTTTACCATCTGAGCCACCAGATCAGATCAGATTAGATCAGTCTCTCAGTCGTGTCCGACTCTTTGCGACCCCATGAATCGCAGCACGCCAGGCTTCCCTGTCCATCACCAACTCCCGGAGTTCACGCAGACTCACGTCCATCAAGTCAGTAATGCCATCCAGCCATCTCATCCTCTGTCATCCCCTTCTCCTCCTGCCCCCAATCCCTCCCAGCATCAGAATCTTTTCCAATGAGTCAACTCTTCACATGAGGTGGCCAAAGTACTGGAGTTTCAGCTTTAGGAAGCCCCCATATATATTATATAGAATACACAGTAATATACAAGTGGTACCTGATGTGTTGGATGAAGAGCACATGCTCCTGGAAAATATATATATATATAAATATATATGAATGTAATATATTTTGGGGGGCTCCAAAATCACTGCAGATGGTGACTGCAGCCATGAAATTAAAAGACGCTTACTTCTTGGAAGGAAAGTTATGACCAACTTAGACAGCATATTCAAAAGCAGAGACATTACTTTGCCAACAAAGGTCCCATCTAGTCAAGGCTATGTTTTTTCCTGTGGTCATGTATGGATGTGAGAGTTGGACTGTGAAGAAAGCTGAGCTCCGAAGAATTGATGCCTTTGAACTGTGGTGTTGGAGAAGACTCTTGAGACTCCCTTGGACTGCAAGGAGATCCAACCAGTACATTCTGAAGGAGATCATCCCTGGGATTTCTTTGGAAGGAATGATGCTAAAGCTGAAACTCCAGTACTTTGGCCACCTCATGTGAAGAGTTGACTCATTGGAAAAGACTCTGATGCTGGGAGGGATTGGGGGCAGGAGGAGAAGGGGACGGCAGAGGATGAGATGGCTGCATGGCATCATTGACTCAATGGACATGAGTCTGAGTGAACTCTGGGAGCTGGTGATGGACAGGGAGGCCTGGCATGCTGCGATTCATGGGGTTGCAAAGAGTCAGACACGACTGAGTGATTGAACTGAACTGAATATATATAATATCAATTCTATAACAATTACATTTATATTAATCTATATTATATTAGTATATTACACATTAATAAATATAATGAGATAATTTGTTGTGTTGAGTCATTCTTTGTGACCCCATGGACTGCAGCACACCAGGCTTCCCTGTCCTTCCCCATGTCCCGGAGTTTACTCAAACTCATGCCCATTGAGTTGGTGATGCCATCCAACCATCTCATTTTCTGTTGTTCCCTTCTCCTCCTGCCTTCAATCCTTCCCAGCATCAGGGTCTTTTCTAATAAGTCAGCTCTTTGCATCAGGTGGCCAAAGTATTGGAACTTCAGCTGAGATAATTAGATATTACATATCGCAATATAGTTTACATATAAATACATACAGTGTTTGTTTTTTCAATATTTTTTAAGTAATAGAAGGAACAGCAAGGTGGGTGAAGCATTGTAGGAACAAAAATGCCATCCTGTCCTGGAACTCCTGGTCGTAACTTAGCTGACACACTCCTTGACATGTAACAGAGATCTTCCTGAGCGCACCATGAATGTCCTCGAGTTTGGAGCTTCAAAGCTGTGAAACCCAGGCCCCTTTACAGTTACCCAGAGCAGACACTGCATGACACCTTACCAAAAGAGGGTTGACTACCCCAGGCCAGTGGAGGGCCAGGACCTCTCCACTACCACACGGGACAGTGCTGGTCTGCTCTGAGGTGGAAGAAGCAGCCCTGCCCAGAGATCCGCTTGGCCCCACCTCCCCTCTGTCAGGCCCGGACTGAAGGCTAACTCTTGGGTTGTGCTTTGCCGTCCTAGTCTTTGCCTACGGGGAGTCCACAGTCAATGTGAGGCAATGGCATTGCTGAGAGTTGATCGAGAGTTTGAAGAAGAGTAAATTAGAGGTTAAATCAAGTCACCAAAACATCCCTTGTGACGTTTTTTACAGAATGACTATGTCACTCACTGGCAAATGTTACAGCCAGGCTTAAATAGAGCAGACATACATGCTGTATACATATACACTGCGATATTAAAATGAAATGTATACTATGTTCCTAGTTGGCCTCCAAACAAAAATGGAAATGGTTTGAGTTAAGAATTTGTGTCTCCCTTCAGTGGATCAATATTTAATGGTGGACAAGCTTTCCTCCTTGGTAGGGTGATTCATTGGGCATTGGTCTGTCAAAACTGCTTAGAGCAGTTTGTTTAGAATTCAGAAGTCCTTTTAAGTTTTAATTCAAAACAGAATTCATCTCCAGCTTCATTTCTCTCTGCCTCCCCTCAGCCTTCATAAGCCTCTAGGTCTCAGTTGAAAAGCCTTCACATACACTATCGACTGGGCTTCCTGAGTGGCAAACTGGTAAAAAATATGCCTACCAATGCAGGAGATGCAGGAGACGTGGGTTCAATCCCTGGGTTGGGAGATCCCCTGGAGAAGAAAATGGCAACTTACGCCAGTATTCTTGCCTGGAGAATCCCAGGGACAGAGAAAGAAGCCTGGTGGGCTGCAGTGCATGGGTTCGCAAAGAATCAGACACTCCTGAGCTAGTCGGACATGACCATAGTCAATAGTACGAGCACATATGCACATACTATTGACAATACTAACTCCATCACTTCCCCTCCATTCCCCCTCATCTCCCCCCCAATGCCCTCAGTGAGCTCCAGAAGCACCAGTGTTCTGGACACATGCAGCGCCGTTGAGCCTCTGGGTCCCCACACGTCAGGGTTCCTCTCCTGGATCACCACCTCTCTCGCCTCCACCACATTGGCCAGGAGGTATAACATCTTATTTCCTTGTCCTGACTCCATTCAGATATCACTTCCCTGGAGCAATTTCATCAGACTCTTCTAGCAAGAAGACCTCATGTGGTCAGTAAATTATAGCCAAGGCCTGCTCAACGCCTGCTTTTGTAAAGAAAGTTTTATTGGAACACAGCTATCACTGTTAGTTTGTGTATTGTTTGTTTTTGCTTTCTGGGGATAATGGCAGAGTTGAGGAGTCAAGGCAGAGATCACATGGTTAGTAAAACTGGAAATTTACTCTTCAGCCCTTGGCCTATAATGTTTACCCACCTGGGTGTGGCCCATATCTTTCAGAAGTTGGTTGTCTTATATTTGTTGTTGTTGTTTAGTCACTAAGTCACGTCTGACTGTTTTGTGACCACATGGACTGTAGCGTCAGGCTCCTCTATTTATGGAATTGCCCATGTAGGAATACTGGAGTGGGCCGCCGTTTCCTTCTCCAGGGGATCTTCCCAACCCAGGGATCGAACCCAGGTCTCCTGCATTGGCAGGCAGATATTTTACCACTGAGCCACCTGGAAAGTCCATGTCTTATATGAAAAATTACAAATTTATATTGGAGACCCAAATATAAAGATTTGTATTATTAATATTTTTACTTTGTTGCTTCTTTAAATAAAAAGGATTATTACTACTTTAAAATACGGATGCATAAGAAATTGACAATTAATATTTTAGGGAAGTATCTGTTATAGAGAACCAGCTACATACTAATTAAAGAGGCAGTTGCTAGCTTTTATTCTACAGATAAGTCTATCTTTTCTCTTAATTTGGGAATATCTGGGGACATTTTAAAAAGTTGTTTGAATGTACATTTTATAAAAATAGTTTTTCATTATTTTTTGGCCACACTGCTCGGCATGCAGGCTCTATTTTCCCCAACCAGAGACTGACCCTGTGCCCTCTGCAGTGGAAGCTCATTGGACCATTGGACCACCAGGGAAGTCCCTGAATATACATTTTTATTGTGGTAAAATATAGAAAATGTGATATAAAAGTTACTATTTTTATCATTTTAAAATGTGTACCATGGACATTAAGTACTTTCAAATTTTGGGACAGCCTTCAACATCACCCATCTTCAGAACCTTCTGCATCTTTCAAAACCAAAACCCTTCATCCAATTAGGACAATCCTAATTGTCCTCTTTCCCAGCCCCTGGCAACCACCAGTTTACTTTCTGCGTCTATGAATTTGACTATTGTACGTATTTCATGTGCATAGAATCATTTAGCATTTGTCCTTTTACAACTGATTTCACTTAGCAAAATGTTTTCAAGTTTCATCCATACTATAGCATGTTGGAATGGCCTTCCTTTGAGGGCTGAGTAATATTCCATCAGATGTATATACCACATTTAAAAAGTTCATTTGTCCGTTGATGAATATTTGGCTTACTTCCACTTTTGGATATTGTGAATAATGCTGCTAAGTACATGAGTACAAATGTTTATTTGAGCCTGTTCTTTCAATTCTTTTGAATATATATCCATATATAGAATTGCTGGATCGTATGGTAATTCTAATTTTTTTTTTTTTTTGAGAGTCACATGTATTGTTTTCCATAGTGGTTGCACCATTTTGCTCTTCCACCAGCAGTGCACAAGGATGTCAAGTTTTCCATATCCTTGCCAACACTTACTTTCTGTTTCTTTGCTAATAGCCTTCCTAGTGGTTGTGAAGTGGTGGGTCATTGCAGTTTTGATTTGTTTTCCCCTAACAATTAGTGATGCTGAGCATCTTTTCATGTGTTTATTGGTTTCATTTGTATATCTTCTTTGGAGAAATGTTTATTTTGAATGTCCTTTCTTTAATCAATTTGTTTGTTTTTGCTGTTTTTTTGAAATGTAGGAGTCTTTTTATATATTCTGGATAATAGCCCTTTATTAGAGATATGATTTGTAAATATTTACTTCTATTCTTCAGGTTGCCTTTTTACTCTACTGATAGTCTCCTTTGATGCACAGAAGCTTTTAATTTTGATGTAATCTAATTTATTTATATTTTTCTTTTGTGGTCTGTGCTTTTGGTCTTATCCAAGAAATCACTGCCAAATCCAATGTCTTGAGGCATTTCCTCTGTTTTCTTCTAAGATTATTATAGTTTTAGCTCTCACATTTAGGTCTTTGATCCAGTGCGAGCTAACTGCTTTTGTATATAGTATAAAGAAAGAGTCCAGTTTCCTTCTTTTACACGTGGATATCCAGTTTTCCCTGCACAATTAAAAAAAAACAAAGCAAAACAGCTGCCCTTCCCTCATTGAATGGTCTTGGAACCCTTGTCAAAATCATTTGACCATACATGTAAGGGCTTATTTCCGGGCTCTGTCCAATTCCATTGGTCCATATTCCTGCCTTTATGCCAGTACCACACGATTTTTCTTACTGTATCTTATAATGAGTTTTGGAATCAGGAAGTATGAGACCTCCAATTTGGTTCTTCTCTTCAGGATTGTTTTGGCTATTCAGAGTCCCTTGAAATTTCATAAGAACTTTAAGATGGATTTTTCTGAGATGTCACTAGGTCAAATGTATTTTTCTGAGACAACCTCCACTGTATTAACCAAAATTTCCTCCACTTCCCTCTCTTTCCTACATGTACGACTTGAACATTTTCTTTTGTTCTATTCCTTTCTTGCCCAACCAGAGAAAAGACATTTTTATTTGCCTGTGGTATATTTCATGTGTCTTGCTCTGTCTAAATTAGAGCTGTGGACACCAGAGATAAGATTGGCATCACTTTCCTTAGGCAAGTACTTCTCATTTGGGGTGCTATCACTCTTTGGAGTCTGTCTTTTTTCTCTACAGAGATGATAGGTCTCAGTAACCCATCATCTCTGTGGTGCCCAAGGGGTCTCAAGAAACTCCCACTCATGGCTGATGTAAACACAGTCTTATAGCTAACAATCCTTGTGTGTAACTGGCAGAAATTCAGCTGGAAAACATAAAGATTCAACCTCTCTCTGCCAACTGGATTTTAATGACCAAACCACAGAGGTTTGGACGATTTGAATAAAATAGGACAAATGGAAGAAAAATCTAGTATTCCTATGGGGGCAGGGGGAAAACTGACCGATGTGATTTGTAATCTGCAGGATTGTAAAACCAATGTTATATCTGAGAGTAAAAAAGTGGAAACATTTCTTGGATATGCACAGCAGGCACTATTTGGAGTTTCAGTATTTGACCCAATAAACTGTATTATTAAAAATTTGCAGGCAGAAATCTCTTCCTTTTTCCTTTTGGAGATTTTGTTTGATTTTATTTTTTTAGCTGTCTTCCAAAAGGAATTCCAAAGCTTTTTTTTTTTTTTTTTTTGACAATTTTATCATTTCTGACTTAAGCCTGTTGCAAATCTCTTTGAAACAACTAGACCCAAGGGTGGCTCGGGCAGCTGCCTGAATTCCACGCAAATGTAAAAAGTCTCTTCCATGTTAAGTGCTACACTTTGCTGTAATAGAATCCAGATGCTTAAACCATTCAAAGATTACCTTTTACAGTGTGAACAGAAGCATGAATGTAAGTGTTATGTTAAAATGTAGTTAGATTCCAATTGTTACTAAGCTTTTTGAGTGTAGCTTCGGAAGGAGAGTTGAGGCAGAGGAGCCTGGGGAACAAGGAACTGAAAAAAAAAATGCTGGAAATATCTTATCATGCAATCACTAGAGAGAATCCTAATTACATTAAGCTGCTGAAGAGTATACATAATTAACAGCCAAAGAGACCGGGAGACTCCTTTTGAGACTGCGGTAATAACTCAACAAGCAGGAACCCAATTTCTTCTCTCATGTAATTCAAAGGGAATTCCCATTATGAGGTGAAACTGAGCCTCCACAACTCTATACTCTGTCAGCTACTGTGACTTATCTTTTTTTCCCAACGGAGTGACAAGGGAGAGAGGTTCCCTATTGTTTCTTATGTGTTGTACCTGTTGGACAGATGAGCCCTCAGAGTCCTGTGTCATATCATTTAATTTATTGCTGATATTCTGGCACGTCTTCTGGTTTCCCATCTATGTTCAGCAAAATCTCGACATACACACCAATATACACTAACACCCAACTGTCATGTCAAAGTAAGTGACTCACTGTTTCAGCATGCCTGATGGTTAAATCACAGCTAATCCATGGGACAGCCAATGTAAATGTTTACATGGCACCATCTGCTCAATTATTTTTGCCTTTAGCACAATGTTCGGGACACTGTTTGCAAATTCTTAGTGGTCAGTCTAGGAATGGTAGAGTTAATTGCTTTCCTATGAAAAAAAGTGGGTAGGAATAATTTTTATCACTTTATACTTCCAAGCATCATTAAAGGGCACTAATTACACACCTCCACTGTATGAAATGGTTTTGGATATCTCAGAAGCAAATGTTCATACTGGAAAGCAAAGATGAAGACTCACACTATAGATTTAAAAATAGTGGCCTTCTGAATTGAGAAGGGTCTGCTGAGATTCCAGTGGTGTCACTTGGGGATCTTGTTGTGGGTGCATGCTCAGTTATGACTGACTCTTTGTGACCCCATGGACTGCAGCCCACCAGGCTCCTCTCTCACAGGACTTTCTGGGCAAGAATACTGGAGTGAGTTGCCATTTCCTTCTCTAGGGGAACTTCCTAACCCAAGGATCAAACCCATGTTTTCTGTGTTTCCTGCATTGGTAGGTGGATTCTTTTCCACTGAGCCACCTGGGAAGCCCAGTTTCTTTATTTGGAATATAAACAAGCTGGACAAGATTTCTAAGTTCTCTTGTGCTTCTAATATTTAATGTTTCTGAAAGTGAAAGTCTCTCAGTCATGTCCGACTCTTTGCAACCTCATGGACTACACAGTTCATGGAATTATCCAGGCCAGAATACTGTAGTGGGTAGCCTTTCCCTTCTCCAGGGGATCTTCCCAACCCAGGGATCAGACCCAGGTCTCCCACATTACAGGCAGATTCTTTACCAGCTTAGCCACCAGGGAAGCCCGAGAATACTGGAGTGGGTAGCCTATTCCCTCTCCAGCTGATCTTCCTGACCCAGAAATCAAACCGGGGTCTCCTCCATTGCACATGGATTCTTTACCAACTGAGCTATCAGGGAAGCGCCTTAACATTTCTAAAATCCTCAAATTAGGACATACCCTCTGCAGAGGAAGAGAAGTGTTTTTGTTGTTTCATTTGTTTGTTTTTGTATAAATACAATGGCAAAGGTTTCCTATCACAGAATCTTTAAGCTCTTCTTACCTCACCTGCTTGGTTGCTTGAATTTTGGCCAGTAGAGTTGGTCTTTGAAATAAGACAAATTTTAACATCTTCAGAAGGTTTGATTGCAAATATAATTGTGTTATCTGGGTCAGGTCGCACTATGTCATTTTCTCCTACTGATGTATTAACGTGGAACTCATTTCCCAAAGGCTGAAAATGAAAAACCAGGCATAGAGGTGTTCAAAGAACAGGAAAATGTTGGATGAGAAGGTCAAAGAGCTGGCTTTAGACAGTGGAATGGAGGGAGCCTCCCTTGTGGTTCAGTGATAAAGAACCTACTGGCCAAAGCAGGAGAGACCTGTTCAATCCCTCGGGTGGGAAGATACCCCAGAAGAAGCAATGGCAACCTACTCCAGTGTTCTTACCTGGAAAATCCCATGGATAGAGGAGGTTGGTGGGCACTGTCCATGGGTCCCAAAGAGTTGGGCAGGACTGAGTATACACACAGACACAGACATAATGGGAGGACACTGGGGAAATGGGAGTATGTTTTTAAAAAGTTATTATTATTGTTGCTGAGATGTGCTTTGTGAACTTAATAGTACCATCTAAAGAAACCAAAAACCACTGATAGAATGCTGTTGTTCACTAGTCAGTGACCATGTTTAGTTCTCAGGAAAAGCAGCACAGTTTTACATCCCTAATGCCTCCACAAGGGCAGTGCTTCCTTCAGTGTGATTGTTTCCGTACTTTCTGAAGAAACCTGCTCTTTCCTAAGCCAAAGACAAGTGGTTGCTGGAAATAAAAACCTGGTGGGGAAACAACGAGTTAGTGTCTATGAATCCTCTTTTTTTTTTTTGATGCCCTTGAGGGAAGAGAACATGTATTTGTTGGTCAATGTCTTGGAGGAGGCGATGGCAACCCATTCCAGTATCCTTGCCTGGAAAATCCCATGGACAGTGGAGCCTGGTGGGCTACAGTCCATGGGGTTGTAAAGAATTGGATGTGACTGACTGACTGAGCATGCAGACATGTATTTCTCTGCAGAATTGTTTTAGGTGTTTTGCAGTATTTGCTGTCTAGAGAAATTAAGTAGCACACCTAGGCTGATGCAGGTAGAAATTAATAGAACTAAGAATTGATCTACTTATGTATATGAAAGTGAAGGTTGTATGGGGAGGAATTACAATGGATACTTTTTCTCATTGCCAGAAACCTGACAAAGAGGCCTGGAAGTTAGAGTGGACAATTGATTCAGTGCCACCACATTATTGGCCTTTATTATTATGTTTTAAATGTTTATTTGGAAAGGTTAGCACCGTTTCCCTGAATCATTGCAGAAGCCCATCTGGTGAGGTAGTTATGTTTGGAGAAGCCCAGAAAGATGGGTGTTAGAACCGATTGCTTCCTTGAACTCCATATAGCCGTGGCATTCCTACTCTAAAACACAGATCTGAGAGGCTGTTCACTTTCTTAGAAGTGTGGTGCCAGCTTTAGACTCAAGACTCTTTACCATCTGGCCCCAAACCAATGACCAAACCTCATCTCCAGCATTTTCTCTCCCTATGCTGCTTGGTGGTGCCTGGCGAAGTTGGTATTCAGTGCTTTCTTGGGTGATAGGACAAAAAGTTTTCATCTGTGGGGGTCAATGAACTTTCTGAAGAGAGGAGACCTCATATCACTTTATTTCCCCAATTTTTGAAGGTCTTCCTGCTTCTGGATTTTGAGAATATAGACCTGAGTTATAGGGCAAAAGGCAAGTGCATCAGGATGACTGGAAGAAAGGGAGATGGAAAGAAAGATTCCCAAGTCAGGTTTTGGAAATCAGGGTTAAAGTGGGTTGACATCCATAGGGCGGAGTGAGATGGAACAGAGAAAATGGAAGTGAGAACAGGGTGAGATGGATGGGGTGAGAAAATTCTTCTTATGTAAGAGAACTGGAACTTGTGCAAGTTGTGGGGATGTGGAGAAATGCAAAGCTCAGGGGATTTTGATAAGGGTTGCTGTGGGCAATGTACTTAGATTTTCTTAAATGTTCTCTAAGAGCTGTTGCTGCTGCTAAGTCACGTCAGTCGTGTCTGACTCTGTTCGACCCCATGGACGGCAGCCCACCAGGCTCCCGTCCCTGGGATTCTCCAGGCAAGAACACTGGAGTGGGTTGCCATTTCCTTCTCCAATACATGAAAGTGAAAAGTGAAAGTGAAGTCGCTCAGTCGTGTCCAACTCTTCATGACCCCATGGACTGCAGCCTACCAGGCTCCTCTGCCCATGGGATTTTCCAGGCAAGAGTACTGGAGTGGGTCACCAGTGCCTTCTCCTGCAAGTCAGGACAAAAACGGCTCCTAGCATGCTCCTTGGAATGTGACTCTCCCCAGAACTGACCCTCTGAGTCATCACTGCAATGAGCCACACTTATCATTGCTCTGCTTTCTCTTTGCATAAAATACCCTTCCTCTTCTTCTTTTTTACCTACCAGGCAATAGTTTGCTTGAAGCAGTTCTCATTGGAATCTCCACCTTGATCCAAGGAACCAGTTCTCCATAAGTACTTCAGAAGCACTTTTTAAATTATTTCAGTTACAATACTTATTACAGTTTGGTGTATTGTATATGAGGATGCACTTGTCTTCTTAATACCCCTTGGTTTGATCAAGTTTGCATCTTTAGCATTCTTGCATGTGCCTTGCATGTTGCATATGACCAGGACATGTTGTACTGAATTGAATCAATCAAGATTTGGCCTGGTCCCAACCAATACAAGCATTCAAATTTGTGCTGTACACTGGTCTTGATACACACCAGCACTCACACATAAGGATTAAACTATTTTTTCAACTAGAATATAGAGTGTTAATAGAATTCTACTCTATTGTTTCTCTTTTTATACAGAGGACAGAATGCTGATGTGACAATTTATAAGTCTGAAGTCATCTTTTTTTATTGTCTCCATTTCATACATGTCTGAGTTTGTTATTTGGGAAGGTCATATAAAAGAAACAAAAAGAACATTTTAAAATATTGTCCCGTTTTATTTGGTTTCATTATTAAAGAGATTTGTATGCCCACCCTTGTTCAAAGTTAAATGAGCCTGCCTAAATCCTTGTGGGGTTTAAGTGGAATATAAATAAAGAAGAAATATACTCTCTATGTTCTTATTGAAAAAGATATTTGTGTAGTGCCAGGTTTGTGATAGTAAAATAAAGTGATTCACCATGTTATTATAGTTTTTGCTATACAAACTATGCTTTTGCTTAAATGTTGTAGATAATTCAAGATTGTTGCAGTTTGCATTACACACATGATTGCTTCAATTCTACTCTTCATTTTGGATGATTGAAAACCTCTTCTCTGGAATCACAACAAACACCATTGGTGGCCTAGCCAACTACTTTAATCCCATTTTTTCCTTGCTGACAAAGCCCTCCAGCCCTCTGTTTTCACTTGGGAATCCACCGCTCCCATGTGACTCAGAAAGACTATCGCAAGGCCCAGGAGGATGTCTCAATTGAATATACCAATAGTAATTGGCTTCAGCGTGGGTCTGAGATGGAATTCTAGAAAAGGAGAGGGGGAATAGTCTTCTGGAGGGTACTTATGTAAGAGTCCCTCCACTCTTAAGTTAAAATAAAAATGATCATAGGGAGAAAATATCTGTACACATGGTGATGGCTAGTTTTAAAGTTCGAAACAGCCAAAGAATAAAGTTGACATGCTGAGGATGACACAACAAAAAGGTGGAAAGAAATTAATCCTTGAAAAAAAAAAAACAAACAAACAAAAAAAAGAAATTACATCCTTGATATTTGAGCTCGAAATTATGCAGTAGTGCCGAAGAATTGATGCTTTTGAACTGTGGTGTTGGAGAACATTCTTGAGAGTCCCTTGGACTGCAAGGAGATCTGACCAGTCCATTCTGAAGGAGATCAGCCCTGGGATTTCTTTGGAAGGAATGATGCTAAAGCTGAAACTCCAGTACTTTGGCCACCTCATGCGAAGAGTTGACTCATTGGAAAAGACTCTGATGCTGGGAGGGATTGGGGGCAGGAGGAGAAGGGGACAACAGAGGACGAGATGGCTGGATGGCATCACTGACTCAATGGACGTGTGTCTGAGTGAACTCCGGGAGTTGGTGATGGACAGGGAGGCCTGGCGTGCTGCGAATCATGGGGTCGCAAAGAGTCGGACACGACTGAGCGACTGAACTGAACTGAACTGAGAGAAGGAAATGGCAACCCACTCCAGTACTCTTGCCTGGAGAATCCCATGGATGGAGGAGCCTGGTAAGCTGCAGTCCATGGGGTCGCTAAGAGTTGGACACGACTGACCGACTTCATTTTCACTTTTCACTTTCATGCATTGGAGAAGGAAATGGCAACCCACTCCAGTGTTCTTGCCTGGAGAATCCCAGGGACAGGGGAGCCTGGTGGGCTTCCGTCTATGGGGTTGCACAAAGTCGAACATGACTGAAGTGACTTAGTAGTAGTAGTAGGGTAACTCTACCTCAGCATTTAAGGCTAGGTAAGATGAAAAATATACTTCATTGTGTAAAACAAGTGAGATAAGCTTTTATTTTTTATTATTTGCTGCCAAAGATACTGACCTATTAAAAGAAGAATATAGAAGTAGAAAGATACAGTTATTATCTCAGCGTATAATTTAGTCAGAAAGAATAAATCCACATAGGAAATGACTGGAGGAAAAAAAAGAATAACGGTGCAATCTTTTTATTAATAAAACCATACATCAAGTAGAGAATATTAACAGGTTTTGCCCATCTGAACACTTTCATTTTGTCAGTCTCATGAAACCTATGGTTTCCTTGTCAGAAAAATACTTCTAAGTGAATAAAGTAAAATACATAGGTTCATTAAAAAAAAAAAAGAAATATATTGTAAAAGTTCCCCAGGTTAAGATCTCTCAGTTCAGTTCAGTTCAGTTGCTCAGTCATGTCCGACTCTTTGTGACCCAATGAACTGCAGCACACCAGGCCTTCCTGTCCATCACCAACTCCCGGAGTCCACCCAAACTCATGTCCATTGAGTCAGTGATGCCATCCAACCATTTCATCCTCTGTCATCCCCTTCTCCTCCTGCCTTCAATCTTTCCTAGCATCAGGGTCTTTTCCAATGAGTCAGCTCTTCACATCAGGTGGCCAAAGTATTGGAGTTTCAGCTTCGCATCATTCCTTCCAATGAACACTGAAGACTGATCTCTTTTAGGATGGACTGGTTGGATCTTCTTGCAGTCCAAGGGAGTCTCAAGAGTCTTCTCCAACACCACAGTTCACAAGCATCAATTTTTTGGCACTCAGCTTTCTTTATAGTCCAACTCTCATATCCATACATGACCACTGAAAAAACCATAGCCTTGACTAGATGGACCTTTGTTGGCAAAGTAATGTCTCTGCTTTTGAATATGCTGTCTAGGTTGGTCATAACTTTCCTTCCAAGGAGTAAGTGTCTTTTAATTTCATGGCTGCAGTGATTTTGGAGCCCAGAAAAATAAAGTCAGCCACTATTTCCCCATCTGTTTGCCATGATGTGATGGGACGGATGCCATGATCTTAGTTTTCTGAATGTTGAGCTTTAAGCCAACTTTTTCACTCTCCTCTTTCACTTTCATCAAGGATGCATACTTAAATATGACACAGAATTTTTTTTTCATGAAATTAAGCTCTCATAAGGATCATGACTTACATACTCAAACCCAGTGTCAACTTGTTAAAGGTCTAAAAAGGCAAAAAGTCAGTCAAATAATCTTTTTCAAATATTATTATAAATTTAACTTCAAAAATAAACCTCATTGAATAAAGTTGTTATCCTATATACATGCTACCAAAGTCACCACCAAGTGATTAGAAACTGATTATATTCTTTTTCAGTCTTGAGAAAGTAAAAACACTCACAACAAAAGAGTACCATCCTCCAGTTTCGCTGAAGAAGCTGTGGAATAGTGTATTAGGGTCCCAAGTGTATGCTATCTCTCCTCAGCCGTTCATGGGGCCCCTCCTAACAGGTTCCTTCTCTGGTATGTTTCAGTGGTAAGATTATACTTGCTGCCCCAATGATGTCAAGCTTAGCTGCATGACCTGATTTGGCCAATGGACTATGAGCAGAAATGACACGTACCACTTCCCAGCTGAGGCTTCACAGCAGGTACTGTGATTCCACCGTTATTCTTTTTTCTCTTTGTCATGACAATGTGTTGTACCAGAGAGGAGTCACTCCTTTAGCCTGGATCCCAGAGCAGTGGAGATACATGAGACAGAACCTGGTCTACAGGTGACAGAATGTGTGACAAAGAAATACATCTTTGTAGGTTTTAAGTCACTTACATTTTGGGGTTGTTTATTTCCATGCATAACTTAGTGAAACGTAACCAAGGAAGGTTGGCATTTATGGAGAATCTTTCTGATTTCTCCTCAGGGATCCTTCTGTTTCTGTACCCTGCAACATTTTCCATACTTCTAACTTTTTCAAATCAGATTTATTGTTTCTCAAGCAGTAGCACCTAGTAGACATTTAAGCATTTATTATCATTTGCAATACTTTTGTAAGCTTTTCTTTCTTCTTCCTGGAAGCTGTGTTTTACAGCTATTATTAAACAAGATGTACGGTAGTGAGAAATTGGTTATATGGTGAGATAGATCACTGCCACTATAGCAACATTTTGTAGACTAAGCCTGTAGCCAAGATGTCTAGATGAGGTCTTTTTAGTTGGAGCATTAGCTAACCTGAACTGATATAAGTTTATAAGCACAAAATCAAAAATCTGGAATACAATTGAAAATGTAGTCAATCATCTTGATATTTTTTACTGTCAACACACCCAACTTCAAGGCACTGAATTTTAAAGTTATCATCATGGAGAGTCTTAGCCATAATGATAAAAGTTTATAGCTCCAGTACATTAGAGCTGAGGCTCCCAGGGAAGCCATCAAGACAACGATAACAATTTTCTAAAAACAGGGAGAAATTTTTAAGTCAAAATTTCACCACTGTCCTGGGAGGTGCTGGCCCTGACTCACATTTATTACGGTCACATCTGTGCTTCTGACTTGTTTGATAGTCCTTTTATGACTAAACGTGAAAGGAATTTTGGTTTTGTGGAATACTGTCAAGAAAAGAGAAGAGGGGGTCTGTTCTGGCAACATTCCCAGGTCTAAACTTTGTGGAGGTATCTAGGGAAGAGCTGTTATTAATTGACATTGACAGTCAAATAGCACAGGTCAACTCCTGGTGATCCAAGGCTGTTTATTCAAGCCTCAGGAACTCAGGTTCTCCTCCTCCTCTTGCATGACGCCTTTTCTTGTGTCATTTTGCTCTTTATTAATATTTCTCCCAGAAAAGCAGAAAGTGTATGCTCAACTATGTGAACCAGCTCAAATAGTAAGTTAGCATGGAGGATGATGAACCATTGAGATTTGAAAATTACAAGTTAATTTCATGCATGAATGTGTGCTGATCATTAAGACTTGGCTGAAAACCACTCAAACAGAAAGCCAATTAACTTCCTTCCACCTAGTTCAACTGATGGTCACTAACAGGTCCTTTAAGAAAAGATTCCAGAATCTCCTTTCTGTGGCTCCTCTGATGCTCTTCATCAGTTAACATGTCCTTGCTTCAGACTATCTTTGACCTTGTACCTACCTTCATCATACTTTTAGCACTGTTGTGCTGTGACGCCTTGTTTTCAAACATGGGCTGCATCAATACTGAGCCAAAATAAAAATAAATCAAATATCTGATGCAACTATCAAATTTTTCATCAACATGGAAAGGCTCCAAATAGATTGTTTAAACAATTTTTGAATACAGAAGTACACAGTTTAAGTTTAACTCAATTTTCACCTTCTTAACTGTCAGTTGGTTGTAGTAGGAGGAGGGCTTCCCAGGTGGCACTAGGGGTAAAGAATCCGCTTACCTATGCAGGAGGTATGAGACGTGGGTTCCGTCTCTGGGTCAGGAAGATCCCCTGGAGGATCACGGCAACACACTCCAGTGTTCTTGCCTGGAGAATCCCGTGGACAGAGGAGCTTGCTCGGCTACATACCATAGAATCACAAAGAGTCAGACACAACTGCAGTGACTTAGCATGAATGCAGCAACTGAAATAAGCAAGTTGAATCTTGATAAAATTCATAAAAATGATACCCTGATTAGCTCAGAAGGCTATACTGAAAGATTCAATGTACTTTATGTACTTTATGTGACTCAATATAAATTCATATATGAATAAATCCAAATAGAGACTGTATCTGTCCATGAAAAAGGACTGATTCTTCTGTTAAAGTAATGTTTGCTTTCTCTTATCTAACTGTCTATACTTTTGTTTGCTCAGCAAATAGTTATTGAATCTCTCTTCTGTGTCTGGCATAGTATGGGGTTTACATTTTATTAAGGGAAAGCAAACTAAGACACAATCACAAAATCAAAATCAGATGGTGATAAGGTCTCTGAAGACAATACAAACAGCAGGATGAGATGAAGAATGACTGGCAAATTCTGGCTACTCTAGAGGTTGATGAAGAAGGGATAGCTGGACGAAATCACTTCAGTTGGCCCTGGGATGATTGTAGGAGCTAGCTATGGCATGACTAGATCAGAGGCTAGAGTGCAAAGATCAAAACGTGGAAAACTGTGCTGGGAAATGGAAAACATGCGGATTTTAGGAGGTTAGATGTTTTTAGCTGTGAGTAATGATACTCACTTCAAACAGATTTAAACATTACGTCTTTATTTTTAATTGGGCTCCCCAGGTGGGACAGTGGTAAAGAATCCACCTTTCAAAGCAGGAGATACAGGAGATGTGGGTTTGATCCCTTAGTTTGAGAAGATCTCCTGGAGGAAGAAATGGCAACCCACACTGGTATTCTTGCCTGGAGAATCCCATGGACAGAGGAGCCTGGCATGCTACAGTCCATAGGTTTGCAATGAGTCAGACAAAACTGAGCATGCACGCACATTTATTATCAAACTTCAAAAGATAGAGTTAAATTATATGGGTAATTGGTTTAACAAAGGTGAAGAAAAGGGCAAAAATAATATGTTTTATTTAATCTCTATCTTCCATATATTATGAAATCAACATGTAATCAATATAAAAAATTACCAATTGGAAATCTTACCATTTTTGACAACATGGATAGAATTTGAGGGCATTATGCTAAGTGAATTAAGCTAGACAGAGATAGACAAATAAGGCATGGTATCACTTATATACGGAATATAAAAAAATAGGTCAAACTGTTAGAAACACAGTAGAAAGGTGATTGCCAGATCCTTGGGCGTGGGGGAAATTAGGACAGGTTAGTAAAGGACACAAACTTTCAGCTCTAAGATGAATAAGAGCTGAGGATTTAATGTAAAACATAGTGACTAGTATTGATACTATGTATAAAGCAGATAACTAAGGAGAATCTATTATATAGGACAGGGAACTCTTAAGTAGAGTTCCCATTAAGATGCTCTGTGGTGACCTAAAAGGGAAAGAAATCCCAAAAGGAGGGGATATGTGCATACATATGGCTTTCCAGGTGGCGCTAGTGGTAAAGAACCCACCTGCCAGTGCAGGAGACATAAAAGACATGGGTTTGATCCCTGGGTCAGGAAGATCACCTGGAGGAGAACATGGCCACACACTCCAGTATTCTTGCCTGGAGAATCGCATGAACAGAGGAGCCTGGCAGGCTACAGTCCATAGAATCGCAGAGTTGGACACGACTGAAGGGACTTGGCACACACACATGTGTATATGTATAGCTGATTCACTTTGCTGCACAGTAGAAACTGGCAAAACATTGTAAAGCAACTATACTCCAATAACATTTAATTTAAAAAAAGAGTAATGACTGTAGCTGCTGTGTTATGAAATTTGCTCAAGTAAAACTTAAGTGTTATCACTCAAATGATTGATAGCAACAATAATAATGAATCTGTGAGATGGTGGATGTATTAATTAGATGGTGGGAATCCTTTTGTAATGTGTACACAGATCAAACCACCATGACGTACGCTTTAAATATCTTACAATTTTACTTGTCAATTATACCTCAATAAAGCAGAAAAAAAAACTATTCAGAAAAAAATCAATTAAATATTTTGCACACCTTTTCTCTTGTTTGATATTAAGTCTTCAAAATCTAGTGTATTTTGTGTAGTGTATTGTAGCTTCAAAAGCTACACTTTTGTTGTTGTCTACTCACAAAATTGTGTCCGACTCTTTTGCAACCCCATGTACTGTAGCCCACCAATCTCCCCTGTCCATGGGATTTCCCAGGCAGGAATACTGGAGTGGATTTGTCATTTCCTTTTCCAGGGGATCTTCCCAACCCAGGGAAGATCAGGATCTTCCTGGATCAAACCCAGGTCTCCTGAATTGCAGGTAGATTCTTTACCGCTGAGCCACCAGGGAAGACACAATTGCTATGCTCAATAGTTGCATGTCAACAGTGATTATTATATTGGACAGAACAAGTAAAGACAATGAATTATGGAGAGACAGGAGAGGAAGCAGAGATGGGTTATTCTGACACTAGTCCTAGGAGGAGATGGTGATGTCTTGGACTATGGTGGCATCAGTGAACATGAAGTTAGTGACTTTGGGATATATATGCATATCTTGGGGATACAAAGTCAGTTGTGTTTGCTATGATTTCTACCCTTTACTAGCTGTGGAATTTAGAAAAAATATCTTCTGAAAGTTCCTTTGTCACATAGGGATAATATCATACTCCTCTCCTGCAGATGAGAGAATGGGATGAAGCAATTCAAGGAAACACTTATCAAAGTTCTTGGAACAGATTCAGTTCTTTAAAACATATAGATGTGGTAAAAGTGAATTCCTATAAGACCTCAGAGAAGACAGAGAGTTTTTCTGCAGGTAGTAAGGAAAGTCACTTTTAAGCAGAGACTTGAAGGATGAGTAGATTCAATACAGGAAGGATGACAGAAGAAGGCTTGGAGGCAGTAAATCTCAAAGCACATGTAAAAACTGGCAAGTGGTTAAGTTTGACCCAAATGAACACTGACTAAAAGGAGCAGTGAAAGATACGGGTGAAAAGGGATACGGCACAGAATATGTGGAATCTTAGCTAAAAAGTTCAATCTTATTAGACAAACCATAAGAAGTTTTGTTCTGTTTTAATCAGAGGAGTGTCATCAGTGTGGTATTTTTCAGTTCTGCTTCAGTTCAGTTCAGTCGCTCAGTCGTGTCCAACTCTTTGCGACCCCATGAATCGCAGCACGCCAGGCCTCCCTGTCCATCATCAACTCCCGGAGTTCACCCAGACTCATGTCCATCAAGTCAGTGATGCCATCCAGCCATCTCATCCTCTGTCATCCCCTTCTCCTCTTGCCCCCAATCCCTCCCAGCATCAGAGTCTTTTCCAATGAGTCAACTCTTCGCATGAGGTGGCCAAAGTACTGCAGTTTCAGCTTTAGCATCATTCCTTCCAAAGAACACCGAAGGCTGATCTCCTTCAGAATGGACTGGTTGGATCTCCTTGCAGTCCAAGGGACTCTCAAGAGTCTTCTCCATCACCACAGTTCAAAAGCATCAATTCTTCGGTGCTCAGCCTTCTTCACAGAGATTAAAGAAAGGAAATATTAGGCTAGGAGAACTAATCAAAATGCTATTGTGATTGTCCAGGCATGCAACAGTAAAGGAATGGGATAGAGAGTTGAGTGCAAACAATTTCACACAGAAACATTTTATTACTACATTGTTTTTTTATTCCTTTGTGCAAACTTTGTAAGACTCCAATTCTGTCTACATAACTCCAAGTTTTTCAATTATTTAAAAATAGATGTGGTACATACATATAATGGAATACTGCTGCTAAGTCACCTCAGTCGTGTCCGACTCTGTGCAACCCCATAGATGGCAGCCCACCAGGCTCCCCCGTCCCTGGGATTCTCCAGGCAAGAACACTGGAGTGGGTTGCCATTTCCTTCTCCAATTATATATATTACATTTATATATATATATATATATATATATATATATATATATATATATCAGAGAAGGCAATGGCATCCCACTCCAGTACTCTTGCCTAGAAAACCCCATGGATGGAGGAGCCTGGTAGGCTATAGTCCATGGGGTTGCTAAGAGTCAGACACGACTGAGCGACTTCACTTTCACTTTTCACTTTCACACATTGGAGAAGGGAATGGCAACCCACTCCAGTGTTTTTGTCTGGAGGATCCCAGGGACGGGGAAGCCTGGTGGGCTGCGGTCTATGGGGTCGCACAGAGTTGGACACGACTGAAGCGACTTAGCAACAGCAGCATATATATATATATATATATATATATATATATATATATACACATACACACACAGACATATATATATATGGAATACTACTCAGCCATAAAAAATTAAATAATGTCACTTGCAGCATGAAGATGGACCTAGAGATGATCATACTAGGTGAGGTAAGTCAGGAAGAGAAAGACAAACACAGTATGACATCGCTTACATGTGGACTCTAAAATATGGCACAAATGAACATATCTACAAAACAGAGACAGTCTCACAGACACAGAAAACAGACTTGTGGTTCCCAAGGGCCGGGGGGGTGGAGGAGGGATGGATTGGGAGTTTGGGGCTAGCAGATACAAACGATTATATACAGAACGGATAAACAACAAGGTCCTATAGAAAACGATACTCAATATCCTGTGTAAACCATATTGGAAAATAATCTTGAAAAGAGAAAATATATATACATGTAACTGATTCACTTTGGTGTATGGAAGAAATTAACACAACATTGCCAATCAGCTATAATTCAGCAAAACACATTTTTAGAAAAGTTAAAGGCTACATAGAGTAACACACATATCTAATTCACATGTGAAATATGCACAACAAAGACTTTACAATAAGATTTATCCAGTGCTATTGGGAAATCAATTATTCATGTAAGTTAATCTTCTAAGTTACTGAAAGTTTTCCCTTTGCACACCCAATCCTTTAAAAGCTTTGTTTTGGCTGTCTATATGTCTAGTTTAATATGTTCTGTAGCAATTGGCTATTAAGTTAGTTGCATTGAAAGTGTGTGTGTGCATGTGGTGACTTATGCAAGGAACTAGGATTATAACTATGCTTGGGCTTCTCTGGTGTCTCAGAAGGTAAGAAATCCATCTGCAATGCAGGGGACCTGGGTTTGGGTTGGGAAGATCCCCTGGAGAAGGGAATGGCAACCCACTCCAGTATTCTTGTCTGGAGAATTCCATGGATAGAGCAGCCTGGTGGGCTACAGTCCATGAGGTCACAAAGAGTTGGGCATGACTGACTGACACTTTCACACTCACATGCTATTTTCCTGCTGTGTGACCCGGGACAAGTTGCTTTACGTCTCTGGGTGTCAGAAGGAGGATTTTGAAGTTTCTACTAATCTTTCAAAACAGAGAAGAGAAGTTTCAAGTGGATTAACATTTCATTTTGGTATTCCTCAGTATGTTACTGGTTTGCTGGCCAAAATAGAGGGACAAAGGATGCATGCTTATCTCTCTAAACGAAGGAGAGATTAACTGTTTTAGGAAGGTATGATTTACTTCTGAGAAACAGAAAAATTGACACTGAAAGACTGCTTTTGCCAAAATAGAACGGTTTTAAAATCAAAGATGCTCGCCAAACTCAATCCCACTAAGATTCAAGTTCCCTTTCCCCCTCGCTGTTGTAAATAATGTGCATACTGATCTTCCCTTAATAACACCTTTCTCTGGAGCTATTGCGTGCTGCTATCGGAAAAGCAACTTTTCCAATTTCTAAGAAGTAAGGCTTTCCAAAGACTTTGGACTTCTTGGACATCAAACCCAGCTTTGCTGAGCATATATTTTACAAGCATGTTTCTAAATTGAGTGTGAAGGACCCCAAAGCCTGGATTTAGAAGCTGAGGCAAAAGTGCATGGTAAAGCACATTCCTGCGTTCTCCAAGCTCTCAACACCGAGAAATAGCCTCAGATGTGGAACAAACTGGAAATGTGAAGATGCACACTCTCCCTAACAAATAAAGCTACTCTAATAGGTGGTTTGAAAGAAAGGTCAGCTTTAAAATTTCTCCCCAGATAGACTCTCACGGCGAAAGGGGAAACATCTAACAGATAAATCAAACTGCAAGCGACCCGGAAGAAGTCTGGAAGCAGGAGGCAGTCCTTGTGGAAAACAATGAACCTGTTTTTTAATTGAGAGATCAGAGGGCTGATAGCTGTAAACCTGTACCAAATGGACCCTTTGCTAGTTTTCATCTGTGTCGGAGAATTAGGACTCGTAATTTATGTGCTTGCATACACACACATTCTGCACATAGTCCAGGTCAAGCTGTTATGAGAGAAACATACCCACCCGCCCCCTTTTTTGTGTTTTGTTCCCTGTGAAAAAGGGGGGGAAAATGTGATTTTTAAATTTTTGAGCCTTATTAGAACATCATCTTCTCTTTTATCATAAATTCTCATTTTGTATTCTAATCATCTTTTGCATCTTTTCTGTGTGCCTGAAAAAAAAAAAAAGGGAAGAGAAAGTTCATTCCCCAGTAGAGAAGCCTGCCCAGACCTGATAATGGTGCTTTCTTTTTCTCTCCACAAGAGCCCTCTTCTCTGGCCATCATGGAGCATGCACTTAAAAACAGGCTTTTTATGCAAAGATATGTTTCCTCTATGTGAAGATAAGGTATACACGGGTCTGGTTTCATTTAAAGTGGTATGAATACATGCAGAAAATGTCCTCTTATATTTCCCTTTACAAGGGAAACACATGGTGTGTATATGGATGTACGCAAGAATGAACATGCCTACCTTAATCCTTTATTTTCTATTTTCATTGAGTTATGTAAACATACTTGTGACTTTACTCTTCACCTTGGACTTTGCTGGGTTTTGATTATGATTTTGTCACTCATGGAACTTACGTTTTCATACAGGGGCAGATGTTTGTCAAATGACTACATTGGTGTTTGTGAGTAGAAACTGCCATAAATATTTTGAAAGCAAGTCTTCAAGTGCTATGAATTTGAAGAGGAAAATAGCAAACTCTAAGAAGAGATGGTCCCATCAATCAATTCTGCACTAAGAAGAAACAAGCATAACTAAAATTTATCACCAAGAAAATCTTATGGTGCAGGTTTTCCAGCTCCATTCTAAGAGCTCCCTCACTTTGAAAAAGCTTAAGATAAGCTTTTACGATTCTAAACTTGAACTTGGTATGGGCTGCAGTTTGCCTGGCACTATGCTAGCTCTTGCTGGCTCCATTCTATCATCAGCAATGCTTTGGGGGGAGTTTCTCACATGTGGAGAGACAGGTGACAATCCTGACTGAGTTTTCCAAATTTATGGATTTAAATTTTGGGGAGATGCCATGAAAGTTCTATTTGAGACTGACTCTCTGTGACCCCATGGACTGTAGCCTGCCAGGCTCCTCTGTCCATGCAATTTTCCATGCAAGAATACGGGAGTGGGTTGCCATTTTCTTCTCCAGAGGATCTGCATGACCCAGGGATCAAACTCACAGGTCCTGTGGCTCCTGTACTGGAGGGCAGATTCTTTACCACTAGCGCCACCTGGGAAGAGCGTGTTAAGACCTCGGGCAAACAGAGATGGCTGATTCTCAGAGGGAGGCAATTTTGATGCAGCTGCTCTGAGTAGATACCCACACACTTGCACTTTGTATAACTGGATGTCATGCCTAGTTTCAGTCTTGTGGCCTTTTCATAACCAGCCCTTTTTATGTGTTATGTGTACAGTTTGAAATAAAGCCGCCTTTGACCACCATGCCACAGAAATGATGGTTTTGATTCCAGGTGTGTCAGGTAATAGCAAATTTCGGACTTGGATTTTTTCTTTACAATCAGTTTATATCCCTTCAGTGACATTTTCATTACTTGTGTGTGTCTGTTTATAGATTTTTTTCCCCCCTCTGAATAAGTACATGGATGTTATTTGTTATGTGCTCCATGTTTATTTTAAGAAACTGGATCATTAAACCCACGTCCCATGTTTCAGCAAATGACCTTCAAGTATAAAATGAGGTGAGGGCTGTTAGTTTTAAGAAGAAAGGAAGGCTTTGTGAAGGACTGTACTGGGTGAATTTTGCAGTATCTGCTTCTGTTCCCTCCATTGTTCACCAAAAAACTTCCTGTCTGATCTCCAAAGTGGGGTTGTTTTAGGCTCTAAAGAACTCAAGCCCCCAAATAATGAGGCTGATGTAACGCTGGGAATAAAAAGGGGATAAATCCCTGATGTAAGAAAACACAGTTCGCTTTGTCTATCCTTTAAGAGTTTAAGACCACGGAGATGCTCGGAGGTATGGAGGTATTTGTTCCGCTGCTGAGGTAAGCGCAAAGCTTTACAATGGTCTTGTGACACCCACAGCATGATTTGTAATTAGCCAGAAATGTAATGGTAGCTCAGCACATCTCTTTATTATATTAAAAGTGAGTTTAATTGCCAGGAATTTGTTTTGCTTTTTTGCCTTCTTAAGTATGATGTAAGATTTCTCCAACTGGAAAATCCCTCATTTGCTGACTTACATGAAATTTATAATGCTGTCTGAGGTTTGGCTTTTGTTTCTTACCTTAATTTTGTGCCACAGAGGAATTGCTTTTATCAGTCAAATCCTCATTTTGTGACTATGCGAGAGCCTGGCCTGGTCCCTCCTGGCACGGCTGTGGAACCCTGCTGCTGTGCCCATAAGCGATCTCTTCTTGTCAACCAGAGCCTGCAGTGGGATGACCAGATGACCAGCTCCATCTCTTCACAGAACATGGGGAATCTGGTTACTAATGATCATGTTCTCTTCTCTTAAGCAAATGAAATATGCTCTGTGATAGTTGCTGCTTCGCAGTAAAGATTTATTGTGATGCATTTCACCTTCATTTGATAGATTATTTGATTTCCTGCCTGGCCATATACACAAGTGGAATTGGTAGATGGCCTTTTAAAAAATTAAAACTACCATAATTAGTCAAATACATGGATAAAAATTGTACTCTCTGATCTCACCAGTTCCAGGACAATTCCTCCTTGTTTGTAGGAATAGGCTTTTCTTTGGGAAAATAAGCAGATGATTAATATTTGTTTTGGGAATCCACAGTCCTAATTTTCAGCATATGCACAAGGGAAGGGAAATAAGACGCTGCTCCCAGAGAGGAAACAAACTCATCTCTCTGGTTATGTTGAGTGAGGTTCCTTCCTAAAAGGCCCTGAAGCATCTCCACACCCCCATGGCATTCATGCTTCAGCTGCCACCTTGGGAAATAAATACAGATTGAAATGTGGCATCTAGGAAGTGCCCTCTGTGTTGGAAACCTACACTGTATGCATTATGTATAAAAGAATGCGAAAAAATTATAATCTATTTAATGTCACAGAGTCCTCGTAAAGTGAAAGACATGTAACTGTGATAAAAATATGAGTAAAACAAGCTGATTTAATACTGTAGTGGGAGAGAAAAAATTGAGCTAGGGAGAATGAAGTAAAACACTGTATAGTTGCTGCTAACAACTTTTGATCATCCTCACCCACCCTTTCCTTTTAGTGGTTCTAAGGGGATGGTATTCTTGGAGGAAGAAATGCCAACCCACTCCAGTATTCTTGCCTGGAGAAGCCCATGGACTGGGGAGCCTGGCAGGTTACTGATGGGGTTGCAAAGAGTCAGACATAGCAACTACACAAAGAGATGGTGTAACTCATAAAAGGGCTTTTCTGGTGGCTCAATGGTAAAGAACCCACTTTTCAATGTAGGAGACGCAGGGTTGATCCCTGAGTTAGAAAGATCACCTGGAGTAGGAAATGGCAACCCACTCCGGTTTTCTTGCCTGGGAAATCCTATGGACAGAGGAGCCTGATGGGCTTTAGTCCTTGCGGTCGCAAAGTGTCAGACATGACTTAACGACTAAACAATATCAACTACTATTAAGTCACTTCAGTCGTGTCTGACTCTGTGCGACCCCATAGACGGCAGCCCACCAGGCTTCGCCATCCCTGGGATTCTCCAGGCAATAACACTGCAGTGGGTTGCCATTTCCTTCTCCAATGCATGAAAGTGAAAAGTGAAAGTGAAGTCCCTCAGTCGTCTCCAACTCCTAGCGAGCCCGTGGACCGTAGCCCACCAGGCTCCTCAGTCCATGGGATTTTCCAGGCAAGAGTACTGGAGTGGGGTGCCATTGCCAACAACAACTCATAAAAATAAACTCAGTTGAGGGACAGCTCAGTCAGAGGTGTAGTATATGAATTTGTTTAGGGCAGCAGGTTTGTGGCTGGGTCCTAGACCAGAGTGGGTGCAGAGTCCTGGGGCATCTCCTTAAGCATTGCTCTTGACAAAACTCCTGACCCAGGGGACACCCAGCCCACACACTCTCTGCTCAACACTTTCAGTGATAATAGTAAGCTTTCGTTGGGAGCTTAACATAAATTTTAAGGGGTTCGGGAGGGATGTAATTATGATTCTCAGCCCTCACCTGGTTTACAATCTGTATTTGGACTCCCTGGGATGCAGAATCTGAGATGCAGGCAGAAAGTTTATTAGGGAGAGCCCTGGAGAACAGCAGTCTGCAAAGGAGAGAGGAAAGCTGGATGAGGATAGGGCAGAGGCAGCACAGATCTCAGCCCATTAATTACTGGGGAAGTCCAGAGCTGGGATAGACAACAAGGTTTCCCCATACTAGAGGGGAGAGTGACAAGACTTACTACCTGTAATATAACCAGTACCTAGAGGCAAGCTCTTGCCTGGAAAATCCCATGGACGGAGGAGCCTGGTAGGCTGCAGTCCATGGGGTCGCTAAGAGTCGGACACGACTGAGCGACTTCACTTTCACTCTTTACTTTCATTGGAGAAGGAAATGGCAACCCACTCCAGTGTTCTTGCCTGGAGAATCCCAGGGACGGGGGAGCCTGGTGGGCTGCCATCGGTGGGGTCCCATAAAGTCAGACACGACTGAAGCGACCTAGCAGCAGCAGCAGCAGCAGAGGCAAGCTACAGGGAGGCTTGACCTTGGGCAAAGTTAAGCTTCTTCATCAAAGGAAGTCCAGAGAGGCACTCAGCTGAGAGCCGTCGGCCAGCAGAGCTAGGGGACCGAGGGCTTCAGTACCGGAGGAGGGACGTGGATGGTACCCCCCTACAATCCCCTGCAGAGAACGGTAGCACCCATGACAACACAATGAGTGTTTTTTGTATGGCTCGTGTAAACTCTACATATTGTAGGAGTTCGAAACTTGAGGACAGGAAATCTCAGAAGACACTGCACACACCAGGAAGTGCTTCACGGCTAATTTGGAAAATGGGGAATTTGGGAGTTAAGAACAGGAAGGGAGAATTTAGGGAAATATTAAAACTTTGGGTGAGCAACATGAATGAACGGACAAAGGTGGTGATAAGCTTGGCTTGTTAGTAGCATTTAATAAAGTGGCCCAAGAGAAGGATGTATTTAGCAGAAATAAGATCATCTAGGTGAGACGGGGTAGAAGGCAAGATGGGAATCTTGGCCAAGATACAGTTATTATCTATTATTCTTTTTACAACTGCATTAAAATACATTCCATATACAATCAGATGTTCCCGTTTTGACTGTATGGTTCAGTGAGTTTGACAAATATATGGAGCCATGCAGTCATCATTCAAGATATATAGACTTTCTTTCAATCTCATGCACTTTGACCATGAACCTTATTTCTGGTCCCTATAGATTAACTTTGCCAGGACTGTAACTTCTTGTGAATGAAAGTATACAGTATATACAGTATATAATCTATTGTGTCTGGATTTTTTCACTGAGCAGTTTTTTCCTAATTAGTTGCTGCTGTTTTATGTAATCACCATGGATTTTTGTATATTCATCTCCCATCTGTGATCTGGGTAAATTCACTCATTAGTTATATTAGCTTTTGGGGGGAGTGCTTGGGATTTTGTATGTGCATATGCATGCCTCTTGCAGAGAAATACAGTTTCAATCATTCTTTTCCAATATGGATGATTTTTACTTCTTTTTCTTGCACTAGTACATTGTCTAGGACTTACAATGCTGAGCAGAAGGTGGTTAAGAGCAGATATCTATGACTTGCTCTTCATCTCAGGTAGAAACATTCAGTTTTTCAATTTTAAATATGAGGTTAGCTATAGTTATTTTTTAAATGGATTCATTTTTATATTTGGCAAAACTAATACAATTATGTAAAGTTTAAAAATTAAATAAAATTAAAAAAAAATTCTATTTCTAATTTGCTGAAAGGTTTTTAACAGGAATTTGTATTTTGTCTCATGCTTTTTTCCCCCTGGATCTTCTGAGATGATCCTATGGGTTTTCTTGATTACGTTTATAAGGTGAATTGCATGGATTAATTTTCAAATGTTAAACCTACTTTGAATTTTGGGGTCATGTAATTTTGAACCTGATTGGTCATGATGCATTATAATTTTTATATGTTGTTGGATCCTGCTTGTTAATATTCATAATCCTATGGATTTTTTAAAAAAAGAAATGGTGTCACTTCTCTCACTCCTCACTGGCTTAGTTTTTTGATTTTTGCTTTTTTAATGTCCTTGGCTGCACCAGGTCTTAGCTGCCACAGACAGGGTCTTCGATCTTCATTGCGACGTATGATATCTTCAGCTGCAGCAAGGAGTTTTGAATGAATCTGATTCATGAGCCCTACTGATCTCTAGCTTTCCTGTGATGTCATTTTCCACTCTTTCGTTGTGTCTGGTTATGCCACCTTCATTCGAAAAAATTTATATAGGATTGGCATTATTTATTTCTTAAATTTCTGATAGACCTGCCAGTAAACACCAGGCCTGAAGCTTTCTTTGTGGAAATATTATCAATAAGGATTAATTTTTATTAGGTAAAGGGTTTTTAAAATTTTCTATCCCTCCTTGGGTCACTTTGGTAAGGAATGTGTTCATTCCATCTCAACTGCTTAATCTCTTGACATTAAAATTTTTCATTATGTTCCTCTTTTCAAGCTTTAAATGCTTATAATTTCTGTAGTTTTATTCTGTCTTTCGTCAATAATATCGGTAAGTTGTTTTTATCTGTTTTTTTTTAATTGGTCTAGCCAAAAGTTAACCAATTTTATTGATTTTAATTGCTTAACTGACTTTTTCTACTATTTTGTTCTAGTTCACTGATCTCTTTTATAGTTACTTTTGCTTATTTTAGATATGTTAGTATTTTCCTAGTTTCTGAAGGTGGAGACTTGAATAATTAATTTGACCTTTTTATTTTTAAACATAATTACTTAAGGCTATACATTTCCCTCTAATTAATAATTCTCAAATGTGATTCACAGACTCCTGGAATAACTATATCCCTTTTGGGGATCTGAAAAAGACTTGAACAATTTTCATGACCATATTGAAAAACTGACTCTTACTATATTGACATTTACCCTGATGATATGAAAGCAATGGTATATAAAAGTCTGGGCACCTTAGTGTGATTTAGAGTATAACTATAAGAGTTGATGTTATAGTCTTTACAGCTATGTATTCACAGTCACCAGTCCATTCTGAAGGAGATCAGCCCTGGGATTTCTTTGGAAGGAATGATGCTAAAGCTGAAACTCCAGTACTTTGGCCACCTCATGCGAAGAGTTGACTCATTGGAAAAGACTCTGATGCTGGGAGGGATTGGGGGCGGGAGGAGAAGGGGACGACAGAGGATGAGATGGCTGGATGGCATCACTGACTCGCTGGACGTGAGTCTGAGTGAACTCCGGGAGTTGGTGATGGACAGGGAGGCCTGGCGTGCTGCGATCCATGGGATCACAAAAAGTCGGACATGACTGAGCAACTGATCTGATCTGATCTGATTCACAGTAAAAATATGCCAGTTTTACTTAAAGATGCCGTTGATGAAGTGGTAACAATTATTAACTTTATTAAATGTCAATCTTCTAGTGCTTGTCTTTTTTACGTAAACTTTTTATTTTTGAATACTTATAGGTTTACTGGAAAAAATGACAAAAATAGGACAGGGAGTTCTCAGGTGCGTTATACTCTGCTATTACTATTATTATCTTATGACATGGTAATTATAGTTATATATATTAAATATCACATATATATTCAATATTATTATACATAATATATAAACTGTATGTATAATAGCTTATATACCATATATTATATGTAATACACTAATAATTATTATTGTTTCCCCAAAGAGTATATGTGTATAGTCGTTTCAGAAATAGTAACCTGTATTCCCATGGGAAACTATGCACAGTGCTTGCATATAGTTTCTTCTGACTCATCACAACCTTTGCCCTCTACCCTCTTCAGTGAGGCTGTTTCATGTATTCATGATACAGTTAAATAATATTGTCATATTCTGCATTTCATCCTGGGGTTCCCCAATCTCCTAAATGATTTTTTTTAAATTTTCATACATTGAAGTCTACTCCTGGTGCTATAAATTTCCATGAATTTTGACAAAAGCATAGTGTCATGTATCCACCATTATAATGTGGTCCAGAATAGTTCCACCCCCATAGAAATGCCCCTGCTTTGCATGTTTAACCCTTCTCTCCAGACCCCTGGTAACTACTGATCTGCTCACTATGTCTATAGTCTCTTACCCGAATTCCAAACAAAGAGGAATGTGCAGTCTGTAGCCTTTGCACAATGACCTACCACACTTGGCACACGCATTTAAGGCTTATCCACATCTTTCCTTGGCCTAAGAGCACATTTCTTTTAGCAATGAATAGTATTCCATTGTATGGATGTACCAGTTCGTTTATTTATTCACTTATTAAAGGACATCTTGATTGCTTCCAGTTTTTGGTGATTATAAATAAAGTTGTTCTAAACATTTGCATGCAGGTTTTCATGTAGACATAAGTTTTCAAGTCAGTTGGGGTAGTAACCAGAAGTGTGATTGCTGGATTGTATGGTAAAACTATGTTCAGTTTTGTAAGAAAACATCAAACTGTTTTCCAAAGTGGCTATAACATTTTTCAGTCCCATCAGTAATGAATTATACATGTGGTTTCTGTTATTCCATATCTTTGTCAACAATTGGCAATAAGCCTTTTTAATAGTGGGTAGTTGTATCTTATAATATTTTAATTTGCATTTCTATAATGACATCATAGATAGTGAATATTTTAATATACTTATTTGCCATTTGTATATCTTCTTTAGTGAGATGTCAATTCTTTTGTCCTTTTTAAAATTGGGTTTCTTGTTTTCTTATTGTTGAGTTTTTGTCTTTCTAACACTCTTTGTGGGGAAATGGAAAATGTATAAAACACTTGCTGTGTATTAAAATATAGTGATTGTCTCAGGGCTAAGCACTTGTGTGATTATTTCAGTTGCAAGCTGAACAAGCTGGTTTTGGGTTTATATGTTTGTTTCTCAACTGATGTTGAGAACATCAGTTTTGCTTGGGAAAAATGACTAATAAAAATTTGCATGATTGGAAGTCATTGTCTCAAATATTAATGAAGAAGACATATAACTTCAAGAAATCAACTGATATTTTTGTTGCTAGTGATAAAAAAATCAACTTATATTTTTGTTGTTAATGATACTATTTGAACTTTCAAGTGAAAATTAGAATTTTGGAAAACTCTACCAAGTGGGCTTAAAAATTTCTTTCTTATGATGACATTGGTAGTTATATTAACAAATGAAAGTTTTGATAGCATATAAGGAATCAATATTCTGAAGGACTAAATTCAATGAACCAATATTTTCCAAGTAACCAATGCATAACTGAACAAAATTGTGTATGGATAAAAGATTCATTCAACGTGCAAAACAGGTTAATGGAGTTTAATGTAATGAGTGTAAGAAAAAAAAATCATTGATATGGCTTCAGATTTTGTATTGCAACTCATCTTTTTAAAAAACGACATCAAATTCTGGCATACTGTCAAATAAAAATATCCACAATTAACTGTAAAGTTCATTAAAATACTCCCTCATTTTCTAACTACAAGTCTTTGTGAGGCTAGACTTTCTTATATAGTTCAGTTAAACAATCTGTGGTAAAAGCTTAACTGTGGAAGCAAATTTAAGAATTGTGCTGCGTTCTCATGAGCAAGACATTAAAGAGATTTGTGAAAACTGAAACATGTCATTTTTACTTATTTTTTGGAAGAGATAGTTATCTTGATAAAAACAGTTTAGTTATGTTAATAAGCAATGGATTTATTATTCTATTTTATTGTCACTAAATATTTTTTAAATCTTCAGCTTTAATTTCTTAGAAAGTAATCATTGATAGATACGTGCATAAACAAAACCTCTACAGTTGTCAATAGTTTTTAAGAGTATAAAGGGTTTTGAGATGAAAAAGTTTGAGAATCATTGCTCTAAAAACTAGCATCTTTCCATAAATTTTGATATATTTGAATTTTCATTTATATTAAGTTCAACATATTTTCTAATTGTTGTTCTGATTTCTTCTTTGTCTTACGCTTATTTAGAAGTATGCAGTTTAACTTCCAAATTTCTAGGAGTTTTCCAAAAATCTTTCTGTTTTTAATTTCTAATTTAATGCCATTGTGGTCGAAAAGCATTCTCTGGTTTCAATCCTTTTCAATTTATTGAGACATATTTTATGGCCCACCATGTGGTCTATCTTGGTGAATGTTCCATGTGTTCTGGAAGAAGTTACATTCTCCAGTTTTGTGTGTAGTCTTCTATACATCTTCTTGATTGACCCTTTTATTATAATTGAATGTCCTTCTATGTCTCTAGTACTACTTGCTCTGATGCCTACTTTTTGTAAAACAATGCAGGCAGTTCAGTAGGGTCCTGATTTTTTTTAACAGTCCGATAATCTCTGCCTTTTAATGGAGTGTTTAATCCATTTACATTTAAATAAGTGTCAGCATGATTTGTTGATTTGTTTTCTACTTATTCCATCTGTTTGTTCCCATTTTATTATTTTTCCTTCTTCTTTGGGACGACTTGATTATTTTTGGTATCCCCTTTTATGCCCTTTATTAGCTTACTAATAGATCTTTGTGTTACTTTGTTTTTGTATTGGATTTTATTGTTTTGTTTGTACATTTTTTATATTGTATTGCTTGTGTTTAGTGGTTGTTGTAGGTCGTGATATCTAGTGCCTATATCTGCGGCTCAGGTGCAGAGTTCATTGGCCTTATGTGGCTCTATTAATTGCTTTCCAATCTGTTTTTTGGTCTGTACTTTAGTTTTGGGCTGTTTCTACTGCTCTATCTACAAATTCACTGGTTTTTTCTTCTTCAATGACTAATTTTCTGTTATGTCCATAATGTGAACATTTTTATTTCAAGTAAAGTCTATTTTGACTCAAGAAACAATTTTTACTTGCCTTTTTCTCTTTATTATATTCGTGTTTTCCTTTCAACCCTTAACAAATTTATAATACTATTTTTTAACATTTTTATGTGCTAATATAATAATTTTCTCTGTCATATCTTGGTCTACGTCTCTTGGGTGATGTTTCTTCTGTTTATGGGCCATATTTTCCTGTTTATTCATATGTCTGCTAAGTCACTTCAGTCGTGTCTGACTCTGTGCAACCCCATAGATGGCAGCCCACCAGGCTCCCCCGTCCCTGGGATTCTCCAGGCAAGAACACTGGAGTGGGTTGCCATTTCCTTCTCCAGTGCATGAAAGTGAAAACTGAAAGTGAAGTCACTCAGTCCTGTCCGACTCTTAGCGACCCCATGGACTGCAGCCTACCAGGCTCCTCCATCCATGGGATTTTCCAGGCAAGAGTACTGGAGTGGGGTGCCATTGCCTTCTCCACATTCATATGTCTGGTAATATTCAATTAGATGCTAGATAAAGTAGGTTTTGTGTTGTTGAGAGTCTGGAATTTGCTTTCTTCCTTTAAAAAATGCTGAGTTTTATTTTGGCAGGCAATTAAGTCACACGGGAGAAGCCAGTTTACCTTTTGGATGTTTATTTTTAAGATTGGTTTGGGTTTGTCCAGTATAGCACTTACTCTGGAGCTATTGTAGCTCACTATGAGACAATATCTTTCTGAGGTTCCTACCAAGTGCCCTCAGTGTTCAGCAAAGTATCTCTACTTCAGTTAGAATACAAATGTTTCCCAACATTGTGTCACTTTTAGAGCTTTCTTGACTTTCCAACAGTTTACCTTTCTTTAGCAGTTGTTCTTCTCCAGGATTTATGAATTCCCACCTTGTGCATGACATTCAAAGTTGGTAGTCAAACAAACACTTAAGGAACCCTATGCAGATTTCTGGGGTTCTAGCTGAGTTGCTATTTCCTGATTGATTTTATTGTTCAATCATTCAGTCTTTCCCAACTCTTTGTGACCCCATGGATTGCAGCACACCAGTCTTCCCTGTCCTTCACCATCTCCCAGAGTTTGCTCAAACTCATCTCCATTGAGTTGGTGATGCCATCCAACCATCTCATCCTCTGTCGTCCCCCTACTGCCTTCAATCTTTCCCAGCATCAGGGTCTTTTCCAATGAGTCAGCTCTTCACATCAGGTGGCCAAAGTATTGGAGTTTCAGCTTCAGCATCAGTCCTTCCAAAGAATATTCAGGACTGATTTCCTTTAGGATTGACTGGTTTGGGACTCTCAAGAGTCTTCTCAAGAACCACAGTTTGAAGGCATCAATTCTTCAGAGCTCAATCTTTTTTATTGTTCAACTCTCACATCACATCCATACATGACTATTGTAAAAACCATAGCTTGAGTATACAGACCTTTGTAGACAAAGTAATGTCTCTGCCTTTTAATATACTGCCTAGATTTTTCATTGCTTTTCTTCTGAGGAGCAAGCTCTTTTAATTTCATGGCTGCAGTCACTGTCCACAGTGATTTTGGAGCCCAAGAAAATAAAGCCTGTCACTGTTTCCATTGTTTCCCCATCTATTTGTCATGAAGTGATGGGACTGGATGCCATGAGCTTTGTTTTTTGAATGTTGAGTTAAGTCAGTTAATGTTAAGTCAGCTTTTTCACTCTCTTTCACCTTCATCAAGAGACTCTAATTCTTTATGCCATATACATTTAAGTTAATATGCAGAGCAAGGACATCATTGTACTGATTGGTACACTGCACCGTAAGTTCCAGTGGCTTCAGCTTCTCTGAATTTAGTCTCTGTCTCTGCCCCTCAGGGAGACCACAGTGATCTAGTAAATGCCTCCAGGCAAAAGTCTGGAGTAATAGAAAGACTCATAGCCTTTGTTTCACTTCTCTTAGACAATATATGCTTGTGTTGACAGCTTTTCAATGTATTAAAACTATTGTTTCATATATTTGGTCAAGTTTTCTAGTTGCTTAGGGCAGGCAGGCTAATTGGTGCCAATTACCCCACCATGGTTGAGATCAGAAGTTAACACTTAGTTTTGACATTATGTGAAAAGAAGAATAGTTGAATGTTTTGAGAAAAACAGGAGCATTAAAAGCATTGTATTTGAGAATGATCAATATTGAGAAAGACAGATGCATTATATGGTGGAAAAAGTAGGATAAGGAAAACCATCAAGGGAGTGGCAAGTCAGACGGAGGATCAATAGAGACTAATCTGGGCTAGTGGTGATGGCAATGAACATGTTGGTCCAGTTAGGAAACCTTGTCTCTAGTGTTACTGCTCAGCAGGGATTGGGCTGGGGAGAATCAAACACCTGTTAAAATGTTTCTAAGTAGTAAAGTTTCCTGAGCACCCACTATGTTTGAAATGTTTTTCATATTTCATCTTATTTATTCAAAACAACCATTGGATATTGTAATGCTTAACTTGAAGGTGAAGAGACTAGGGCTCAGAGACATTAAGAAGGGGAATTAATTCAAATCAGCTAGGAATGATAGAGATTCACATCCAGTTGTCTATGGACTTGAAGATCTTTCCTCAGTCATGCTTCCTCTATAAAATGAAGCAGAAATAGTTCTTAAAATGAAATATTATATTCAAATTTTCAATGTTAGAATGATAATTTATCAAAATCTAAAGTGTTTTATCCAAATAGAATTAGAAGTTACAAATTCCTGAAATCTGCTACAAAGCTTCACCCATGTGGAATTTGGAAGTGATTTTTTTACCATCTATATGACAGATTGATTCATTATAGATATTATGACCTAACCCCAATTACCAGAAAGTATCTCATTGCCAACAAAAGATTCATAAATAATGCATCTAAGATTTAATTCTCTAATTAACTGCTTAATTATTATGATGGTCTCTGCTTTTAATAAGGGTTCTTAGTACATCAAAACCATTTTCTGTTTTGTTTCAAAAGTCTCCGAATGACTTTAGGAATAAAAGAGAAAATAAAAGCATGATTTGCTGATTTATCAGAGTTAGCAACAACTTTTTGATGGGCTTTTATTTCTTTACAAGACCACTAACCACCCATGGGATGAATGGGCTGGGGATAAAGAAAGCAAGATGGACATTCTCTGTGAAGCAATTGATTATTATCAGACATAAACCAGTAAATTTATGACATTGACCTTTGCTATTGTAACACTAAACTGGTTATTACATTGATCCTCAGCAGAATGACTTAGTGACACTCTACATAGAAGGATTTCTTTTTATGTATCCTCAATGACTCTTCTGCTCTCTCTTATGATTCCCTTCCCTTTCTTCTATATCACTTGTGCTACTGGATCACAATGGACCTCTCATCCCAACAATTAGCAGCTGATAGGCTCTTTTAACAGCTGGAGATCTGCGTATGTAAAGTCCTGAGAGAAGGTGTGTATGTCTATTATATTTGTGTTTTCTAAGCTAATAAGTATCTAATATATTCTTTCTGAAAGTATGACCAGAGGTATTTGGTTAATGCTGAAAACCAATATACTTCAGTATTTGTATCCTTGGCTCCATTAACAGATATAGTAGGGAGATCTTGAGGGTCTAAGGTGGACGCAGTAGAGGCTACACAAGGCTGCTGATCACTTTCTTTCCTACCTATAGTTTGTTGTGATATTTCAGAACAAGATGAACAAATATTTCATAAAATGGCCACTGACCTACTGAGCTCCTCATCCTCTTGGAGAAGCCCAACCAGGAGTCCATTTCTGTAGCCAGGGCCAGAAGATGGGTCAAGCTCATGGCTTTCACCCGCCTTAGCTGAGCTACAGATGTTATTCATATTCATCCCAGTGTCCAGCCCTCTGACAAAAGTTACAGAGTTCCTTGGTGCAATAAAAATCATGTGTCATCGAGTTCCCTGGGTGAAGTGCATGCTACCTAGAAAAGAATTTCCCTTTGTCTGTTTGATAGGATGTTTGGAGACCTCCAACATCTACATTTCAGTTTCAGCCTGTCTTCCCTGGGTGCTCTGTTGCCAAATGCACTTCGCTTGACTTCCCTTAATTCTCCCAGGTGCTTGCTTGCTCTATTTACCTCTACACTTTATCTTTTGTCATTATCAACATTTTCTTGAGTCCAGTGGAATGTTGATATCCTCTACCCAAAGTACAGAATGTTGGGAATAGAAGGAGGAGGCAATGTAGCTTCACACAGTTTTATTATTTCCTGCCCTCAGTCTCAATCCCAAAGGCTGAAGATTATTTCCAAATGTGCCCTGTAGCCAATCCCATCATTATGTGAATATTAGGTCCTACAGCCCAGCATTGTGGCTTCGGCATCTCTGTGCCCCATGAGACCGTGTGTGGGTTAAGTTTTGACACTGAAAAAAATAACAACCTTGTAGCACTGATTGAAAACATATACCATGTGGCAGGGCGTGCATGTGGATCTCAGCCCATGGCTTCATAGATTTGAGCAGAAACACCAGCATCTGGTGCTACAAAAACAGTCACTGAAAAAATAGACACCTCTTTTAATTACTCTCTGGCAGCATGCAGAAGCTGTTTCTATCCATATAAATTAGTCTGAAGGATGGTCAGCTCACATGTAAAAATTCCACTGTAGAAAACGATTTGGTTTTGAAATGCAGTGGAACCTCATCCTAACTCTAGTCTTGGGAGTCATCGCTTGGTAACGTAATGACCAACCTAATTTTTTTTTTTCCCCCAAAGAAAATCTAATTCTTCTCTGGTTGGAATGGAGGTAAAGGTGTTTCTAAGGCCTGATATCATGTTACCATTCTTCCTCCCACCGTGTTATTTTACAGATGAAAGCAAAGCTACCTACACAGTGAGAGGTTTGAATAAAAACAATGAGAAGAGTAAGACCAAGAATAAAGTTCCCCAAATATACCACATCATTCCCGGACTGTATGCTCTTCCTGACATGTTCCCATTCCCCCCACTTTGTTGTCTTGCTGTTTCTCCTCCACTCCCCACCCCCGACACACATTATGTTTTCCCCGATGCTATCATTTTTGAGGAACTCTCTCTGATGTATCCACAGCATGGGCTTGTTACTGCTACTGCTAAGTTGCTTCAGTCGTGTCCGACTCTGTGCGACCCCATAGACAGCAGCCCACCAGGCTCCCCCGTCCCTGGGATTCTCCAGGCAAGAACACTGGAGTGGGTTGCCATTTCCTTCTCCAATGCATGAAAGTGAAAAGAGAAAGTGAAGTCGCTCAGTCGTGTCCGACTCTTAGCGACCCCATGGACTGCAGCCTACCAGGCTCCTCCATCCATGGGATTTTCCAGGCAAGAGTACTGGAGTGAGTTGCCATTTCTGCTCCTATTTTGTGCTTCTTTAACCTTCTGTTTACAAGTCTCTTGTGGCATTTACCCCATCATATTGCCTACATCTCTCTCTGCCCTGTCTCAAAAGTTTTGTGAAGTCTAGAACCATATGTTAGCGTGTTATCAACTCCTAGTGTAGCTCTTAACACATAGGAAGGTTCAGTAAATACTGAACTGAATAAGCTATTATATTTAAGAAGGATTTCTCTGGGAACACTTTCAAGAGACTCAGGGTCAAAACCAGGGGACTCTCTAGGTCAATGATTTTTTTCTCTAGGTCAAAATTCAGTCTAGTGGTGAGTCAGACAGACCTCTTTTCATCTTTGTACAGCCATAACCTCTCAAAACCTCAGTTTTCTCATTTATAAAGTAGAAATAATGATGTTACCTACCAAATAGATTGTTATGAGGATGAAATGAATAATTCATAGAAAGTACTGAGCTTCCAGGTAGCTCAGATGGTAAAGAATCTGCCTGCAATTCTGGAGACCTGGGTCCGATACCTGGGTTAGGAAGATCTCCTAGAGAAGGGAATGGATATTCACTCCAGTATTCTTGGCTGGAGAAGGCCATGGACAGAGGCGCCTGGCAGGCTACAGTCTATGGGGTTGCAAAGAGTCGGACACAACTGAGAGATGTGACAGCTGAGATGGTGAGTGGGGAGATTGCCCTTACTTTTAGAGATGATATTTTCATTCCATCCCCAGGATACACGAATTCCATGAAGTGAGGATTTTTATCTTTTTCTCATTTCCAGCTGTTAGAGACAGTGCCTAGGCAGTGTCTGGTATATAACAAGACCTCAGTCAATATTTGTTGAATAAATACATGAACACAGGTTTCTTTCCTGTGTGCATGAGTGGTGCACAGCTTTCCAGGAGTGGTGGCAGACTGCACAGCTTTATATATGCTGGTTCTTCTGAACATTCATAAGACAGCTGGATGGGTATTTAACATAGTATGGGGACCATACAGTCACCAAAACATGATTTATACCTTAAAAAAGCATAAGGTATACTTAACTGACCTGACTGGCTGATAAGAAGTAAATGGAGAATGTAGGAGATTTTTTTTTTTTTCTTAAAGAAGGTGAAAGGCATGTTCTTTCTTGAAAAAAAAAATCTATCAGACCTGGAAGGAAACCATGAGTTGAAGTGACCCAGGGGAAGCAGAAGGATGTACTGAATGACCTCCAGAGACTCCTGTCAGCACTAATGATCCAGGAAGGAGATTTACAGATCCACATGAATTGACCCCAACCAAGCCTTGGCTTGCTGCTTTTCCCCCACTTTGGCCAATCTTCTCACTTCATTCACTAAAGCAGCTCCTTCCAGACCCATCCTGCCCACCCCTCCACCCCTGGCTCTGCAGCTGGAAATTTATTAACCCCTGGCCCTTGGCCTAGAGGGAGTGGCTGGCACCATGGAGGTGAGGTGTGCCCCAGCTTGTCCATAAAGGCCACAGTACAGCCACACACACAAGGGGTCGAGAACCAGTTTGTTTTGGGGCCAAGACTCCCACGTGAATTTCACTTTCCCCTCTTGTCTAACTTGGCCAGTTGAATAGTGGTTATCCCTGGATCACAGGAAGCACATATTTGCTACAAGTCTCCTTGGAGACCCACGTGGCCCTCAGATGAGCAATAATACAGATTTCTTATTTTATTTTTTTCCATGGGAATAAGAGTGACTCCCTGCCAAAGGACATAGTTTAGGCTTTGCTCTTAGCTGCTCCCAGGGGTAGAAGTTCAAGAGCCTGGTGATTTTTTTAAAACTATGCATCAAGGGGGAGCTGAACCCTTTTGTGAAATAAAAGGGGGGAAATATGCTTCATGCACTGAATTGACCTGTCTCCTCCAGTGAACTAGGCTTCAAGGGTAGAGTTGAATCTATTAAGATCTTGGTGGGGACATCTGAGGGGACAGGGTAATGGATTCTTTGAATCATCCCAACCACACCTCTTGTTTAGAAAAAATCAATTATGATGTGCAAATACTTTGTGGGTCACAACATCTATTGGCAGCCAGACTTTTTTTTTTTTTTGCTGTGAATAAAAGGGAAAACAAAAACTGGTAGAATTCTGGGGGATGTGTATTTATGTCAGCTCTGATGGGGAACAAAGGTTGAATCCTAGTAATTGTGAAAGCATCAGAATATATCTTCACTTCTTTGCAGATGTCAGTGACCAAGTGCGAGGTCAAGGATTCTGACTTAAACGATACCTGTGCTGAATTATATTTTGCTTTTAAGAATGTGAATTAAGTGAATGGATTAAAAGTCTGGACATAGAAGCTTGTCCAAAAATAGGACTACAGGGAAGGAAAAAGTAGTAAGAAGGTCAAATACTAAGAAAGGTTTTTGAGAAGTTGTAATTAATAACGAAAGTGATGGTGTCAGTTTAAGAGAGGTGTGAAAAATACAAAGATACATAGAGATATAACAAAGATGAAAGAGGGAAAATGATTAACAAGCAAAATTAAAGTATTGCTGGAGGTATTTTTGTGATTTAAGAACGCATTTTATCTACAATAAACAATGTTTGTCAAAGTCCCAATAAAAGAGACAAAATAGGGACCCTGGTGTTTGTCAAAAGATGTTTCCAATAGTCTTTCCCAGAGGGAAGCTCTCTCTGCCCCGGTCTTATCCCAGTTGCTCTGTTTCCTTTCTGATCAGACATTTTGAGTTTGATATCCTGGATCTCCAGCTTCTCCTCACCCTTTATTTCCCAGTTTATAACTTGTCTGGATTTCTATTTGTATGACTACCAGCCAGGTTTACCAACTTGGTTACCTCTACATTAATCTCTGAGTGGCCCCCACCGCCTGGTTTTACAGGTTTTCCCTAGGCTCATAGGGTCTCCTGGAAGCATTGAGATCTACTGAGGGGTTTTCCTCTGACATCAGCCTCATCATTTCCTGTTCATCTCTCGTGTACCTATCTGTGGGCTTCCCAGGTGGCACAGTGGGTGAAGAATCTGCCTGCAATGCAAGAGACAAAGGAGATGCGGGTTCGATCCCTGGGTAGGGAAGATCCCCTCGAGAAGGCCATGGACAACTTACTCTAGTACTCTTGCCTGGAGAATCCCATGGACAGAGGAGCCTGGATGGCTATAGTCCATAGGGTCACAAAGAGCTGGACACGACTTGAAAGCTGTAATATTCTGGAGGCAATGGAGATTTGAAACTGATGCCAAGAAGTCTTTCAGGTTATGAACAAAGCTAGGAACCATCTGTGCAATGGACCTAAAGCCATTTAAAGCCATAGCAGTAAGTAAATTAACAATAGATATAAAGCACAAAAGGAGAAAACCTAGGGAAAGACTCTCATTTAGTAATTGGAAGAGGATCTACAGCTAGTAAAGCAAGAGAGTGAAAAGGCTGAATAGAGAAGAGGGACCAGAATAGTGTCATTTCACAGAAGTCAAAGGAGGAGCTAATTTTAGGCAGGGAGAGAGCTCACAGTTTTACATACCATAAAGGGGTAAAACTGATTGTGGATGGAGAAGAACCCTAAGGGTCCACTGGTTCCTTAGAGTAAACAGCTTTAGGAAAGTGGGAGAAAGAAAACCAGTGAAGGTGGATTAACTCATGAGTGCAGCAACAAGGCTGAGAATTCTTTTAGAAACATGATAATTAGGAGGAAACAGATGGGTGTGTATTTTCAAGAGGTATCAGATTTTAGAAAGGCTATTTGTTTTTACTCAGAAGTGACCTGAGCAAATCTTAGAAGAGAAACTTTCCACAGGAAGAGAGAATTTAAGATGTTATAAATTATAGAGGGAATCACTGATAAAGAAAAAGGATAGAAAGACAAGTATGAATGGAAATAATATCAAGCTGTGGAGAAACCAACTTTAGAAGAATCAGAGAGGGAAGGAAGGGGAAGATGGCTAAGTGATGGGCCGTTATACTGAGGCAAAGATCAGAGAAAGAAGATGCGGGAATTCTCCCTGGAAGTGAAGTAAAAGGTTAAGGTTACTTGTAATTGATACAGTAAGTCCCCTATATATGAACTTGCAAGTTGCGAACTTTAAAAGATGTGAATGTGCGTTCACATGTCCAATCACGTAAGTTAGTTCATGAGTCTGGGAGACATTGTTACATGCAGGCATCCTCTACAAGAGGTTGTGCTTTTGTGTGCTTTGCTGTACAGTACTGCAGAGAGCACAGCAGTACAGTCTGTTTATTTCAAGCCCAGGAAGTTGGGAAGCAAGGGTAAAAGCAGGAGTGATGCAGCTGGTACCACTGTACTTTTCAAGGTACCCTACTGTAAGACGAAAATGTTTTCTTACTTTTTATGTTTGCTTTTTATGTATTATTTGGGTGAAAAGTATTATAAACCTGTTACAGTACAGTAGTATATAGTCGGGAGAAGGTAATGGCAACCCACTTCAGTACTCTTGCCTGGCAAATCCCATGGATGGAGGAGCCTGGTGGGCTGCAGTCCATGGGGTCGCTAAGAGTCAGACACGATTGAGCAACTTCACTTTCACTTTTTACTTTCATGCATTGGAGAAGGAAATAGCAACCCACTCCAGTGTTCTTACCTGGAGAATCCCAGGGACGGGGAAGCCTGGTGGGCTGCCATCTCTGGGGTCACACAGAGTCAGACACGACTGAAGCGACTTAGCAGCAGCAGCAGCAGTATTTAGTTGATTGTGTTAATTGGGTACCTAGGCTAACGCTGTCACACTTAACAAATTGGACTTAAGAACACACTTTTGGAATGGAACTCGTTCGTATGTAGGGGATTTACTGTATCTGACTTAAAGAGTGGGACCTTGTAAACATCTTCAAATTTGCCAACCAAAAGAAGGGGCTTCTATAACAGCCGTGACTGTTGACTGGTTCAAGGGGAAAAAAAGTGCTTTGAAAAGAATTGGAACAAGGGTTTTCCTGGTGACTCAGTGGTAAAGAGTCTGCCTGCCAAAGCTGGAGATGCAGGTTTGATCCCTGATCTAGGAAGATCCTATATGCAGAGCAAAGCAGCTAAGCCCGTGCTCCACAACTATTGAGCCTGTGCTCTGAAGCCTGGGAACTGTAGCTACTGAACCCTCATACCTCAACTACTGAAGCCCATGCTCTGCAATAAGAGAAGGCATCACAATGAGAAGCCCACACACCACAATAAAGAAGACCCCACTCACTGCAACTAGAGAAAGACTTCTTGCAACAATGAAGACCCAGAGCAGCCAAAAATATACTAAAAAATAAATCGAAAAAAATATGATGTAGGTATAAAACATTTTCTAAAAAGAATTTTTTTAAAACACTCCTGCTATTTTCCATCTGTCTGATTTTAATTTAAAACTTTGCTTCAGTAAAACAAATCTACTAAAAGATGTCAAACATTCCATACAGAGAAATTGTCAAGGTTCAGATTTCAATCAACTTTTTATTGCAATGGCTTTATGAATCCACCTAATTTAGATTTTGTTTTAAAATAAATTAGATTCATTTTTATTATAAATTATACATAAATCTAAAGCAAACAGCTTGTCATTCATGCTCAGACCTATAAAAACAGGCTCTTGTAAGTTCACCTAGTAAGGAAAAAAAAGAAATGATAAGTGTATTCTTTAACAATGGTTCTTTGTGAACTTTGTTTTCATAAGGTTTTTAATAATAAAAAGACCAGTTGGTTCAGGATAGAGGGGTATAATAAATGCAGCACATTAAAACAAAATAAAACATACATTATCAAACTGTCTAATACTGAATCTGATGATTTATCAAGTTGACCCAAAATAATAAACTCTACTTTGAGAAAAAAATGAAGTAAAATTGGTCATTTTCTGAAAAGAGAGTCACGCTGCTATGGGATACACCACATTAATACAATATAAGGAGGAAGAAAGCTAGTATGGGTTCCAAGTTGAAGGAAATTCTGATTGTGAGCATACCTCCAAGTATGTGTATTCTAGAATTAGCTTATATATTATGTTGTTAAAAGTAGTAGAATATGATAACGTGTATTCAAATTAACTTTTTTCCCTCTCTGAAGTATTTGAGTTTTTTTATGAAAATATATCAAACAAACTGGCTCTTATTAACAAGACAAAAACCAAAGGAATAATAATAAAGCTGTATCTTAAATGTACACCACAGGTATTGTTTGTGGATTTTGTGATACATACACAATTCCTACCTTTGGAATATAAACTTGGATGAGTAGATCAGGCAGACACATGTACTTGGAACATTAGTGAAAAGCACCCTACAGATTGAGATAATACTGAGCTCTGACAAGGACTACTGCAGTTTAAGTGAAGCCCTGGGGATGTGGAGGGTGTAGAAAATCTTTGACAGGTAGAAGAGGAGCTGAAGAACTCTTACCCCCATCCTGTTATATATATTTTTTAAAAAAGCAGAAATCTCAAGTTCATATTAGTGAAGATGATGCCAGAAAGACAAAATTCTCTTGTAGTTTCACTGATGGTTTTTCAGACCCATATCCAACAGTGATTCTCCTTATGACCTCATCCCAGCTTCATCTTCCCAGTATCATGAAGCGATTCTTTGTGCAAGTGGGAAACTCGTTGAAGTTACTGAAAGGAATAGCTTTTTAAAATGCCCATTGACTCAATGCCAGGAGCAAGAAGAATCCAGGTGAAAGGAAGAAACTGTGGATTTTAATGAGGAAAATAGGAAAAAGGAACTGAAAATAGGTTAATGTCACCTACCTTCTAACACACACCCATTAGTATCAGTTCAGTTCAGTCGCTCAGTAGTGTTCGATTCTTTGTGACCCCATGAGCCACAGCATGCCAGGCCTCCTTGTCCATCACCAACTCCCAGAGTCCACCCAAACCAGTGTCCATTGAGTCAGTGATGCCATCCAACCATCTCATCCTCTGTCGTCCCCTTCTCCTCCTGCCTTCAATCTTTCCCAGCATCAGGGTCTTTTCCAATGAGTCAACTCTTCGCATCAGGTGGCCAAAGTATTGGAGTTTCAGCTTCAACATCAGTCCTTCCAATGAGCACCCAAGACTGATCCCCTTTAGGATGGACTGTTTGGATCTCCCTGCAGTCCAAGGGACTCTCAAGAGTCTTCTCCAGCACCACAGTTCAAAAGCATCAATTCTTTGGCGCTCAGCTTTCTTTATAGTTCAACTCTCACATCCATACATGATCACTGGGAAAACCATAGACTTGACTAGATGGAACTTTGTTGACAAAGTAATGTCTCTGCTTTTGAATATGCTGTCTAGGTTGGTCATAACTTTCTTTCCAAGGAGTAAGTGTCTTTTAATTTCATGGCTGCAATCACCATCTGCAGTGATTTTGGAGCCCCCCAAAAATAAAGTCAGCCACTGTTTCCACTGTTTCCCCATCTATTTCTCATGAAGTGATGGGACCGAATCCCGTGATCTTAGTTTTCTGGATGTTGAGCTTTAGGCCAACTTTTTCATTCTCCTCTTTCACTTTCATTAAGAGGCTTTTTAGTTCCTCTTCACTTTCTGCCATAAGGGTGGTGTCATCTGCATATCTGAGGTTATTGATATTTCTATCAGCAATCTTGATTCCAGCTTGTACTTCATCCAGTCCAGCATTTCTCATGATGTACTCTGCATATACGTTAAATAAGCAGGATGACAATATGCAGCCTTGACATACTCCTTTTCCTATTTGGAACCAGTCTGTTGTTCCATGTCCAGTTCTAACTGTTGCTTCCTGACCTGCATACTAGTTTCTCAAGAGGCAGGTCAGGTGGTCTGCTTTCCCATCTCTTTCAGAATTTTTCACAGTTTATTGTGGAAAAGGCTTTGGCACAGTCAAAGGCTTTGGCACAGTCAAAAGCTTTGGCATAGTCAGTAAAGCAGAAATAGATGTTTTTCTGGAACTCTCTTGCTTTTTCGATGATCCAACAGATGTTGGCCATTTGATCTCTGGTTCCTCTGCCTTTTCTAAAACCAGCTTGAACATCTGGAAATTCATGGTTCATGTATTGCTGAAGCCTGGCTTGGAGAATTTTGAGCATTACTTTACTAGCGTGTGAGATGAGTGCAATTGTGCAGTAGTTTGAGCATTGTTTGGCATTGCCTTTCTTTGGGATTGGAATGAAAACTGACCTTTTCTAGTCTTGTGGCCACTGCTGAGTTTTCCAGATTTGCTGGCATATTGAGTGCAGCACTTTCACAGAGTCATCTTCCAGGCTTTGAAATAGCTCAACTGGAATTCCATCACCTCCACTAGCTTTGTTCACAATGATGCTTCCTAAGGCCCACTTGACTTCACATTCCAGAATGTCTGATTCTAGGTGAGTGATCACACCATCGTGATTATCTGGGTCATGAAGATCTTTTTTGTACAGTTCTGTGTATTCTTACCACCTCTTCTTAATATCTTCTGCTTCTGTTAGGTCCCTATACTTTCTGCCCTTTATTGAGCCCATCTTTGCATGAAATGTTCCCTTGGTATCTCTAATTTTCTTGAAGAGATCTCTAGTTTTTCCCATTCTCTTGTTTTCCTCTATTTCTTTACATTGATCACTGAGGAAGGCTTTCTTATCTCTCCTTGATATTCTTTGGAACTCTGCATTCAAATGGGTGTATCTTTCCTTTTCTCTTTTGCTTTTCACTTCCTTTCTTTCACAGCTATTTGTAAGGCCTCCTCAGATAGCCATTTTGCTTTTTTGCATTTCTTTTTCTTAGAGATGGTTTTGATTCCTGTCTCCTGTACAATGTCACGAACCTCCATCCATAGTTCATTGGGCGCTCTGTCTCTCTGATCTAATCCCTTAAATCTATTTCTCACTTCCACTGTATAGTCATAAGGGATTTGATTTAGGTCATACCTGAATGGTCTAGTGGTTTTCTCCAGTTTATTCCATTTCAGACTGAATTTGGCAATAAGAAGTTCATGATCTGAGCCACAGTCAGCTCCCAGTCTTTTTTTTTTTTTTTTTTTGCTGACTCTATAGAGCTTGTCCACCTTTGGCTGCAAAGAATATAATCAATCTGATTTCAGTGTCGACCATCTGATTACGTCCATGTGTAGAGTCTTCTCTTGTGTTGTTGGAAGAGGGTGTTTGCTATGACCAGTGCATTCTCTTGGTGGAACTCTATTAGCCTTTGCCCTGCTTCATTTTGTACTCCAAGGCCAAATTTGCCTGTTACTCCAGGTATTTCTTGACTTCCTACTTTTGCCTTCCAGTCCCCTATAATGAAAAGGGCATCTTTCCCACCCTCTTAATTGGTTGGTTGTGTTCACCATACTTATTGGGGAAATCCCTAATTGTCGTGTAATGGAAGGGCAATCTATGGTAGCTTAAAGAGGTTTGATTCTTAGGTTAAATTTGGGAGAGACTGGCCCTGGAATACTGAATTGATCTACTTCTAGCATTTTCAACTAAATAGTCAACTACTAAAGCTATCACAGAGAGACTTAAATGAACTAAACACTGTAACTATTTTCCATCATTTTGTGGATACCCAAAACTACAGTTATTAGTTACAGAATAACTCTGTACCAATTGCTGTAAGCTGTGTATTCTGTTCACTGGATTGTGTTAATTTTTATTAGTCATTCAGTCATGTCCGACTCTTTGCGACCCCATGGACTGTAGCCCTCCAGGCTCCTCTGTCCATGGAATTCTCCAGGCAAGAATACTGGAGTGGGTAGCCATTCCCTTCTCCAGGGAGTCTTCCTGACCCAGGGACTGAATATCTAGGTCTCTTGCATTGCAGGCAGATCTTTACCATCAGAGCCACCAGGAAAGTCCATGTTAATTTTTATTGTAAGATAGTCACATGCTGTATATTTTTTCAAAACCAAATATTCATGATGAGCGTGTTAGATTTCTCATATATACACTTTTCAGAATCTTGGAGGAAGGTTCTAAGAAACTTGGAGAAAGAAATGTTACAGTTGTAAATTTCTGCACTGGAAAGAGAAATATTGGTTAATAATACAAAAAGTCAATGGAGAGGAAGCCCACAACCCTGTCAATTAATGGTGCAAAAACGCAGTTGGGTTTTGGGTTGGTCAAGTTTCCCAAGCCATCCTTTACATATTTACATAAAATTAAATATTTTTCCATTAATTTTTCAATCCTGATGTGTTTTCAGGGAAATTTGATCCATATGTTTCTAATTCATTTACTCCAACTCATCAAATGCTGTTGTGTACGACTATTCTCTGCCTAAGGTTTTCTAAACAATCTTAAGAAGGCCTGTAAACTAGAAAAGGGGATAAACACACATGATGCCCATTGCCAAACCTAAATTTTCCTGAACTCAGTGTTAAGGAGAAGACTAACATCTATTTTTAAACTTGACAAACTATAGACACATTCAGTTGCTGACTCAAACAGTGAAACAACAATTACCCGGCTCTCCTGTAAGTCTCCTGCATTGCAGGTGTATTCTTGACCACTGAGCCATCAGGGAAGCCTAATAATAACTAATAGAACAATGTTGTGTTTCACTTTTTCCTAAAATTTTATTTATTCTTACCCTTGCTTCTCAGACTTCCCTGGTGGCTCAGGCGGTAAAAGTGTCTGCCTACAAAGTGGGAGACCCAGGTTCGATCCCTGGGTTGGGAAGATCCCCTGGAGAAGGAAATGGCAACTCACTGCAGTATTCTGGCCTGGAGAATCCCATGGACGGAAGAGCCTGGTAGGCCACAGTCCATGGGGTCACAAAGAGTCAGACACAGCTGAGCGACTTCACTTTCACTTTGCTTCTCATCAGAATCTCATGAAGTAGACAAAGTAGTTATCATCCCCACTGTATACTTGAGGGAACTGAAGCCCAGAGAAATCAAGGAAGCTTCCCCCTATCACACAGGGACGATGTGGCAGAAGATGGTCTGTAACCCAGAACTTCTGGCTCTAAATGACTGTTTGGACAAATAGTGTTGTCTATGTATTTCCTTGACTCTCACAGGGTAAGACAGTATCCGGCCTCAGGGGAACCCAGTGTGTAAAACTTGGTGGCACAAGGGTTTTGTTAATTTCAGGTCCAAAGTACAAGCCTTTTTTACTAAGATACCTGGGATTTGGATGTGGGTTCAGGCAGCCTCTCAATGACAACTGAGTAAAGTTAACTTGAAGGCATTTACACATACCTATGGTGGTGGTTTAGTCACTAAGTTGTGTCTGACTCTATCGACCCCATGGACTGTAGCCCAACAGTCTCATCTATCCATGGGATTTCCCAGGCAAGAATACTGGAGTGGGTTGCCATTTCCATCTCCAGGGGATCTTCCCAACCCAGGAATCGAACCCAGGTCTCCTGTATTGCAGGCAGTTTCTTTACCAACTGAGCCACAAGGGAAGCCATACATGTCTGTAAATTTGCTCTAATCCAGTTGGGTCAAATTTGGTCTAATCAGTTTATTCACACATTCATTGAAAATATTATTACAAAGATTTATCACAAAGATTAATATGACACTTTGTGATGTTAACAATGATTGTGTCCAAGATATTTGATTCTCAAAACACTGAAAGAGCAATAACTGCTTGTCTGTTCTATAAATAAAGAACCTAAGGTATGAAGGTTTTAAATATTCCATATTAAGAGCAAAGTTCAGATGGGTTACATTTTCTAGAAGTTATTAATACTGAGATGAAGCAATTTTAGGTTTATCTTCAATGTCAGTGATGATGAAGATGATGAAAATGGTAATAACCGCTGACTAGGTTTTTCCCATCTGCCATGTACATGATCTCAATCAGTTCTCTCAAAAATATTGAGATAGATACTTTTACTCTAATTTTTAAAGATAAGGAAATAGGCTCAGCAAAGGTAGTTATTTTATCAGTTACGAATCTATTTGCTGCAAGTGATGGATGACCAAACCAAACTGACTTAAGCAGAAACAGAATGTCTTGACCTATATAACTGAAAACTCCATGGGCCAGGCTGGCTTCATTCTAGGTCACAAGTAATATCATCAGACATCAGATTTTTCTGTTTCTTATTCCTTCTTTTTCCTATTGTTGATCTCATTCTCAGCTCCCGCGTGGAAGCAAGGTGATAACCAACAGCTCTGGATCTTTTCTTGCTTTAATAGTATGCTCTTTCCAGTGGCCAATATTGGTTGTGTCAGATTATGTGTTCCTCCCTGAACTAATTCCCAAATGATCTTTCTGGTTTAAGCCTGGTTTTCATGCTCACCCTTGAAATTAAAGGTAGGGCAAGTTCTATTAAAGAATGAAAATGAAAAAGGAGAGTCCCTGAAGAAAATCTGAGGGAAGTTTATCAAAATAACAATGAGGGCAAGAGGATTCTAGGAACACAAATAAATATTGTGTGCTCAATTGCTCACTTGTGTCCAACACTTTGTGATCCCCTGGACTGTAACCCATCAGACTCTGTCCATAGGATTCTCCAGGCAAGAGTACTGGAGTGGGTTGCCATTTCCTCCTCCAGGGAATCTTCCCAACTTAGGGATTGAACCTGTGTCTCTGCATTGCAGGTGGATTCTTTACCTCCGAACCACCTGGGAAGCTAAGAGAAATATTGGTGTGGCCAAAAATTTCCTTCAGATTTTTCCACTACAACTTATGGAAAAATCCAAATGAACTTATTGGCCAACCCTATACAAATGTCCACTGTTAAGAGCATGCCCAACATCAAACAGCTGGACTGTGACAGAGTTTTTTTAATTCCAATGTCCATTCTTTAACCCAAGGGTTAGTAAATTTTTTCTGTAAACAGCAAGTTCATAAATATTTCAGGTTTGCAAGTCATAGACTATGTGATGGAACTACCAAATTTGGCCATTGCTGTACAAGAGAGCCATAGATAATGTAGAAACCGGTGAACATAGCTGTGTTCATAAAATTTACAAAAAGAAGTGAAGGACCAGATTTGATCAGGTACTATAGTTTGCTGATCCCTGCACCCCATTTTTCATGATCCTGATCAGCTATACTCTCCGCATACAGAACAGAACTAGAACAGCCTCTGTGATATGAATAGGTGAAAAATATTGACCAGATGAAGGTGCAATAGCCACAAGGCTAATGGCCAATCAAGGTGAGGTCCCCAAATTCTTATAATCCCCTTCATAGAAAATCCCCCATAGGCTTCTGCTCTAACCAAATGAAATACAAGAAACAGAAGCATTCAGTGTTTATGGGTTAGACAATATTCTACATTATGTAGATATTTTCTAAGAAAAATCAGTTTTCTTCTGATGTTCTTATTACCTGAATAAATTAACTTCATTTCTGCCAATCTTTGTGGCAGATAGAATAATGGACTCCCAAATATGTTCATGTCCTAACCCTCAGAGCCTCCAAATATGTTACTTTATATGATAAAATGGACTTTGCGAATGTAACTTTAAAAAGTCTTAAAAGGGGAGATTATCCTGTAGCATCTGTGTGGTTCCAGTGGAAACACAAATGTGCTTCTAAGAGACATCTGGAATAGTTAAAGGTAAAGAGTGGAGAAGGGAGTGGGATGTTGGAAGCAGAGAGTGGAGAGATGCAGCCACAAGCCAAGGAATGCTAGCAACCTCTGGAAGGCGAAAGTGATGAGGAAGGGGTTCTGCCCTGGAACCTCCAGAAGAAATCACCCTGCTGACAATTTGATTCTAGCCTAGGAAACTTGTTTTGAACTTCCAACATCCAAAAATGTCAGATAATAAATTCTCATTGATTTGTCACTAAGTTTGTTGTAACTTGTTATAGCATCCCTAAGAAAAAGCTATGACAAACCTGGACAGTGTGTTAAAAAACAGACATCGCTTTGCTGACAAAGGTCCTGATGGTCAAAGCTATGGTTTTTCTGGTAGTCAAGTATGGATGTGAGAGTTGGACCATAAAGAAAGCTGAGTGCTGAAGAAGTGATACTTTCAAATTGGGGTGCTGGAGAAGACTCTTAAGAGTCCCTTGTACAGCAAGGAGATCAATTCATTCAATTCTAAAGGAAATCAATCTTGAATATTCTTTGGAAGAACTGATGCTGAAGTTGAAGCTCCAATAATTTGGCCACCTGATGCATAGAGCCAACTCATAGGAAAAGACACTGATGCTGGGAAAGATGGAGGGCAGGAAGAGAAGGGGATGACAGAGGATGAGATGGTTGGATGGCATCATCAACTCAGTGGACATGAGTTTGAGCAAACTCTGGGAGATAGTGAAGGACAAGGATTCCTTGGGATTACAGAGTCGGACATGACTTAGCGACTGAATGACAACCTCCCAATGTAGGTAGATGCAGGTTTGATCCCTGGGTGGGGGAGATCCCCTGAAGAAGGAAATGCCAACCTACTCCAGTATTCTTGCCTGGAAAATTCCATGGACAGAGGAGCCTGGTGGGCTATAGCTCACGGGGCCACAAAGAATCAGACACAACTTAGTAACTAAGCAAACAATACAGAAGGAAACAAATACAATTCTATACCTAAGAAAGTTAAGATTATTTTGGTGGTTTTCTCCTCTACTGGATTTAGTAGTAAATGTACAAACAAGTAAGAAAAAGCAACAACACAGTTCCCAATACCCAAAATTGATATGCCATACCTAGCTTGTGCCTTATGATGAGAAATAACATACATGGACATTTTGACATTATAATGATTTCATGGAAATAGTAGTTGTAGGAATAGTAATGGTAGAAAAAACAAGTAACTTAGCTAATGCATGTAAAAAAGTTAGTACTGTTGTTGCTCTGCAAGAGTTTAAAAAAATAGCAATTATTATTTTCAGTAGTTGTAGTATCAGTAACAGTTATAGTATTGGCATTGGTATCAATCAGTACTAGTAACAAAATTAATCATTCTTTTTTAGTAAATTTCATTGCTAGATACTGTCCCAAACATTTTCTATGTATTACCTGTTTTAGTCCTCATGCAATACAGGGAACTAAGCACCATTACCCTCTTTTTGTGAATGATAAAAGAGAATGAATGTAAACTGAAATCCTAACCTTTAATACGACAGTAGTAGAAGGTGAGACCCTTGGGAAATGACTAGGTAGGTTATGAGGGTGGAGCTCTCATGAAGGAAGTGAAGTCACTCAGTCATGTCTGACTTTTTGGGACCCCAAGGACTGTAGCCTACCAGGCTCCTCTGTCCATGGGGTTTTCCAGGCAAGAGTACTGGAGTAGGTTGCCATTTCCTTCTCCAGGGGATCTTTCCCACCCAGGGATCAAACCCAGGTGTCCCGCATTGCAGGCAGATGCTTTACTGTCTGAGCCACCAGGGAGCTCTAATGAGCAGGATTAATATCTTTGTAACAGAGAACCTGGAGAACTCTCTTGTCTCTTTTTCCACATGAGGACACAGCTAGAAGATGGCCATCTATAAACCAGAAAGTGGTTCTCACTAGACACCAAATCTATCACTGCTTTTATCTTGGACTTCCTGGGTCCCAGAACTGTGAGAAATAAGTTTCTACTATAGGCTACTCCCTTAATGGCATTCTGTTATAGCTGCCTGAAAAGACTGAGATGGTGAACCTTTGGGAGAGGTCATTGTTTGTCCAATAAATTATGTTTATAAGTAGTAGCAATAGAGTTAAATCTTGGTATGTTTATTAATAAAATCCAAACATTTTACAATACTTTGACCATGAAGCTAGCATTCCTATGCCTCTAAAATTAGCAGACATAGCTGAGGGACATTGAATTCTTGATGAAAGAGAATACCACGGGACATCAAAGACACACTTTATTCATCTAACACTTGTGCCGAGAGCTTACATTCCTTTCTTAACCTTGATCCCTCTGCTAAGAATATCCTTGTTGGTCTGCCTAGCAAAACTCCTATTGTCAAGGTATTAATCAAACATTACCCTATTTGTGAATTTTTCCTGTTTTTTTCATTGAAATAAAGTTGATTTACAAAATTATGTTTGTTTTAGGTGTATAGCATAGTGATTCAAAATTTTTATAGATTATACTCCATTTAAAGTTATTATAAAATAATGTCCATATTCCCTGTGCTCTACTATCTGTCCTTGTAACTTATTTATTTTTTACATGGTAGTTTGGACCTCTCAATCCCTTGCTCATACCTGGCCCCTACCCCTTTTCCTCTCCTGTTGTCAAAAAGGCCACAAACAACAAATGTTAGAGAAGAAGTGGAGTGAAGGGACCTTTCCTACACTGTTGGTGGGAGTGTAAATTGGTACAGCCACTATGGAAAACAATATCAGTTCAGTTCAGTTGCTCAGTCATGTCCGACTCTTTGTGACCCCATGGATTGCAGTGCTCCAGGCTTCCCTGTCCATCACCAGCTCCCGGAGCTTACTCAAACTCATGTCCATTGAGTCACTGATGCCATCCAACCACCTCATCCTCTGTCATCCCTTGTCCTCCTGCATTCAATCATTCCCAGCTTCAGGGTCTTTTCAAGTGAGTCAGTTCTTCCTATCAGGTGGCCAAAGTATTGGAGTTTCAGCTTCAACATCAGTCCTTCCAATGAATATTCAGGACTAATTTCCTTTAGGATGGATTAGTTGGATCTCCTTGCAGTGCAAAGTACTCTCAAGAGTCTTCTCCAACACCACAGTTCAAAAGCATCAATTCTTCGGCAGTTAGCTTTCTTTATAGTTCAACTCTCACATTCATATATGACTACTGGAAAAACCATAGCCTTGACTAGATGGACCTTTGTTGGCAAAGTAATGTCTGCTTTTTAATATGCTATCTAGGTTGGTCATAACTTTTCTTCCAAGAAGAAAGCGTCTTTTAATTTCATGGCTGCAATTGGACTGCAAGGGGATCCAACCAGTCCATTCTAAAGGAGATCAGTCCTGGGTGTTCTTTGGAAGGAATGCTGCTAAAGCTGAAACTCCAGTACTTTGGCTACCTCATGTGAAGAGTTGACTCACTGGTAAAGACTCTGATACTGGGAGAGATTGGGGGCAGGAGGAGAAGGGGACGACAGAGGATGAGATGGCTGGATGGCATCACTGACTCGATGGACGTGAGTTTGAGTGAACTCCGGGAGTTGCTGATGGACAGGGAGGCCTGGCGTGCTGCAATGCATGGGGTCGCAAAGAGTGGGACATGACTAAGCAACTGAACTGAACTGAATCACCATCTGCAGTGATTTTGGAGCTCCCCAAAATAAAGTCTCTCACTGTTTCCATTGTTTCCCCATCTATGTGCCATGAAGTGATAGGACTGGATGCCATGATCTTAGTTTTCTGAATGTTGAGCTTTAAGCCAACTTTTTCACTCTCCACTTTCACTTTCCTCAAGAGGCTCTTTAGTTCTTCTTCACTTTCCGCCATAAGGGTGGGGTCATCTGCATATCTGAGGTTATTGATATTTCTCTTAGCAATCTTGATTCCAGCTTGTGCTTCCTCCAGCCCAGCATTTCTCATGATGTACTCCGCATATAAGTTAAATAAGCAGGGTGACAATATACAGCCTTGACATACTCCTTTCCCAATTTGGAACCAGCCTGTTGTTCCATGTCCAGTTCTAACTGTTGCTTCTTGACCTGCATACAGATTTCTCAGGAGGCAGGTCAGGTGGTCTGGTATTCCCATCTCTTTAGGAAATTTCCACAGTTTGTTGTGATCCACACAGTTAAAAGGTTTGGAATAGTCAATAAAACAGAAGAAAACAGTATGGAGGTTCCTTTAAAGCTAAAGCTACCACGGAAGCTTTTCTTGACATGACCATCCATCTTGATTTCATTGTCCACCCTTCTGTTTCTCCACTCTGGGTTGAATATCCTTCTGTTCTAGCATCCATACTTCCTTGGTTATGTTTATTTTGTGTACATCTGTCTCCCTCGATAGGATACAAACTTTCTAATAACAGGAAACCTGCTAACTGGCAACGGTATATCCAGTGGTAGCCATATTTGAGCTCATGAAAATGTTCAATGGATATTTAATGATAAAAGTACAAGTGAATGAGTAAAATATGTAAATTAATAAATTATTTTTTACACGGGAAAGGGGGAGTTTTCATTCCAGAAAAAATTTGAGTTTTCAGTTCTCAGTGAATATCATTTTAAAATTCTGTGGTACAGTACAACTATCTAAATGCTTGGAGTTCAAAGCATAATAAGGAAACAATTTATAATTTTATGCCAAAAATTGATAAGGCTACAATACAAACAACTTTGTTTCAATTGGCAAAATGACTGCTTTCAACTAAATATCACTTTTTATTTCTTATAAATTCTTATGCTTTTTCTCAGACCAATTAAAAAGAAAGTTAAACTTCATATATGTGAAGATATATCCCAGACAAATTTGATTCAGTCAGTTCAGTTCAGTCGCTCAGTCATGTCCGACTCTTTGTGACCCCATGAATTGCAGCACACCAGGCCTCCCTGTCCATCACCAACTCCTAGAGTTCACTCAAACTCACGTCCATCGAGTCGGTGATGCCATCCAGCCATCTCATCCTCTGTCGTCCCCTTCTCCTCTTGCCCCCAATCCCTCCCAGCATCAGAGTCTTTTCCAATGAGTCAACTCTTTGCATGAGGTGGCCAAAGTACTGGAGTTTCAGCTTTAGCATCATTCCTTCCAAAGAACACCCAGGATTGATGTCTTTTATTTATATGTAAATGAAAAAAATCATATATGCTAAGATATGGAATGCAATGTTTTCATGAAGGGTTCCATGGATCTTCCACTTTTGAAGTTACCTTAATAAATAATTTAGCAGCTCTTACTTTAGGAAGTATAAAGTATGTAGAAGTGCTAATTTAAATGAATGGGTATAAACAGGAGGGGATAGTATTAATGAAAATAACTCAGGATATTCTAAGATACATGCACACAAGTTTAGACATAGGTGGTAACTGAAACTTTTGGTGTGAATGTAATATTGTAGGTTAATGTGATGAAAGGCTGGGAGCTGAAGACAAGGTATGCAGGGGAAGAAAATATAGTTTTCATAGAGAGATAGCAGGCATAATTATAATAAGTACTCTGCCTACTTAGTTTTTGATTCATTTATTTTTCAAAAAAGTGATTACTGCGAACCTTTTTTGTGCTAGAGAATGTATTAAATATCAGATATAAATAATAACAATTTCACTCTTCTTTGAATTTGTAGAAAATCAGATGTGATGTAATTGTTTTTCATACAAAATATCCTGTGAACACAGATTAAAAAGAACACAGATAAAAATTTCTTCATGACAGAGCCAGAATGCTTTACAAATAAGCTGTAGTTTATGCCAGAAGAGTAGGGATATCACTGAAACCAAAAAGGGACAACTTATTCCAGATGTGAAAGAATACTCGGTCAATGATATAAGGTCATAAAAACTGGAAAGCAAACAATCCTACATCATTTGAATATCAAGGTAGAAATGGAGAACAGAAATGCAGCAGGAGATGAGAGTGATGCTCGTAAGAGTCCTATGAACTGGTAGGAAAAGATCATATTCTCACTTAGATGAGAAGAGAAACTCAAGAGTTGAAAGCAGCACTCAACTTTACAAGGCTGCTCTTTAGGTCGGTGCAAAAGTAATTGCCATTTTTGCATTGTTGAACTTTGCTGTTTATCCATTCTCAAATAAATGTGGTTATGTTATACAGCATTTTAATGTGCATTTCCTGCTTTATATATTTTTTTGCTAATGACATTACTTCCTGCGTGTTTTATATTTATTTTAGACTATGGAAATGATGTTAGACAAAATAGAATATTGGAAATAAAAGCAAAAATAAACAAATGGGACCTAATTAACCTTAAAAGCTTCTGCACATCAAAGGAAACTATTAGCAAGGTGAAAAGACAGCCTTCAGAATGGGAGAAAATAATAGCAAATGAAGCAACTGACAAACAACTAATCTCAAAAATATACAAGCAACTCCTACAGCTCAACTCCAGAAAAATAAATGACCCAATCAAAAAATGGGCCAAAGAACTAAATAGACATTTCTCCAAAGAAGACATACAGATGGCTAACAAACACATGAAAAGATGCTCAACATCACTCATTATCAGAGAAATGCAAATCAAAACCACTATGAGGTACCATTTCACACCAGTCAGAATGGTTGCCATCCAAAAGTCTACAAGTAATAAATGCTGGAGAGGGTGTGGAGAAAAGGGAACCCTCTTACACTGTTGGTGGGAATGCAAACTAGTACAGCCACTATGGAGAACAGTGTGGAGATTCCTTAAAAAACTGGAAATAGAACTGCCTTATGATCCAGCAATCCCACTGCTGGGCATACACACTGAGGAAACCAGAAGGGAAAGAGACACGTGTACCCCAGTGTTCATCGCAGCACTGTTTATAATAGCCAGGACATGGAAGCAACCTAGATGCCCATCAGCAGATGAATGGATAAGAAAGCAGTGGTACATATACACAATGGAGTATTACTCAGCCATTAAAAAGAATACATTTGAATCAATTCTAATGAGGTGGATGAAACTGGAGCCTATTATACAGAGTGAAGTAAGCCAGAAGGAAAAACACCAATACAGTATACTAATGCATATATATGGAATTTAGAAAGATGGTAACAATAACCCTGTGTACGAGACAGCAAAAGAGACACTGATGTATAGAACAGTCTTATGGACTCTGTGGGAGAGGGAGAGGATGGGAAGATTTGGGAGAATGGCATTGAAACATGTAAAATATCATGTATGAAACGAGATGGCAGTCCAGGTTCGATGCACGATACTGGATGCTTGGGGCTAGTGCACTGGGACGACCCAGAGGGATGGTATGGGGAGGGAGGAGGGAGGAGGGTTCAGGATGGGGAACACATGTATACCTGTGGCGGATTCATTTTGATATTTGGCAAAACTAATACAATTATGTAAAGTTTAAAAATAAAATTTAAAAAAAAAAAAGCAAATTCGAGTGGTTTTCTTATTTGAGTTCAAAATGTGTATAAAGCAGTGGAGACAACTCAAGAACACATTTGGCCCAGGATCTGCTAATGAACATACAGTGTGGTGGTAGTTTAAGAAGTTTTACAAAGGAGATGAGAGCCTTGAAGATAAGGAGCTTGGAGACCGGCCATTGGAAGTTGACAACGACCAACTGAGAGCAATTATCGAAGTTGATCCTCTTACAGCTACACAAGAAGTTGCTGAAGAACTCATCAGTATACCATTCTGTGGTCACTCAGCAATTGAAGCAAATTGGAAAGGTGAAAAAGCTTGATAAGTGGGTTCCTCATGAACTGACTGCAGATCAAAAAAATCACCATTTTGAAGTGTCCTTCTCTCATTGTATGCAACAACAAACCATTTCTCGATTGGATTGGATATGCAATGAAAAGTGGATTTTATATGACAACCAGTGATGGCCAGCTCAGTAGTTAGACTGAGAAAGATCTATAAAGCACTTTCCAAAGCCAAACTTGCACCAAAAAGAGGTCACAGTTACTGTTTGGTGGTCTGCTGCCAGTCTGATCCACTACAGCTTTCTGAATCCCAGTGAAACTGTTACATCTGAGAAGTATGCTCAGCAAATGGATGAGATGCACTGAAAATTGCAAGGCCTGCAGCCGGCATTGATCAACAGAATGGGCCCAATTCTTCTCCACAATAATACCCAACCACACATCGCACAACCAGTGCTTCAAAGGTTGAAGGAATTGGGTCATGAAGTTTTGCCTCATCCACCATATTCACCTAACCTCTTGCCAACCCTCTACCACTTCTTCAAGCATCTCAAAAACTTTTTGGAGGATAAATGCTTCCACAAGCAGCAGGAGGCAGAAAATGCTTTCCAAGAGTTCATTGAATCCCAAAGCACAGGTCTTTATGCTACAGGAATAAACAAACTTATTTCACATTGGCAAAAATGTGTTGATTGTAATGGTTCCTATTTTGGTTAATAAAGATGTCTTTGAGCCTAATTATAATGCTTTAACATTCATGTCTGAAACCACAATTACTTTTGCACCAACCTAAATAAAACAGAAATATATTCTGTCTCCCATTCCAATAATATGTCCAAATATTAATATTTTCAACACTGAGTTCAAAGAAACTTTAGGATTCTATGATGGGGTTTCAGAAGTTACAAAGACAGGCGAAGGGGAATCTGAATTAACAATCATGAAAGCTCCATTTGTGCTTTTAAAATAATTGGACTTCTTACATTATTTATCTTTGAAAACCATTTTCCACTACATAAATAAAGTTGAGAGATATTGCACTATATCAATCTTCCTCAAGTCAAACTCATGGCTTCATAATGAGCTTGTGAGGTAATGAATAGTCGTGAGTAATGTTATCGTAACTGGAAGAGGACAAGATGGCAGCTGTCTCTTGGGCGAGGTAACAGCTGGTGACCCATGAGAAAGGCTGACTCAGCTGGACAGCCAGAGACAACTTTGTGACCAGAGTTAAAATGTGCTCAGGATACTGGAGAAGAATAGCTACGCTTGAGAATGAGCTGAACAATTGGCAAGTACCTGTTATTTTCTTGCTGATCTATCCTACAGTTTTTCTTTCTACAATTAAAAATAAATTTTATTCCTGTTACATATATTTCCTTTAAAAAGTTCCTTTGTTTATGTCTAAGGGAATATCTTCCTCTTGGGTTAATAAAGAGGGGAGATAAAAAGAGACATGCTGCTTTGAAATGAGAGGAAGGTAGTGACTTAACAGTTTGAGATTGGGAGCATCCTTGACACAGACATGAAGCCCTGGATATGTAATCTTCTTCACCTCTTCTCTGTTATGCTTCTAAGAGCTGAAGCATATGGCTTCGCTGGCTGCACATTACGCAATTCCTGAGAGTGCTATTTACATAGACCGTGATGTGAAAGGAGATACTTGCAATTAACGGAGGCAGAAGTTTTGCTATAGTAGATGGAATAATGGACTCCCAAGTACATCTATGTCCTCATTCTCAGAAACTGTATTATGTTATATAGCAAAGGGAAGCGAAACTTGTAGACTGAATTAAGGTTACTAATCAGTTGACCTTAACATATGGAAATTAAATTATCCAGTTAGGCCCAATCGAATCATCTGAGCTCCTAAAAGCAGAAGAGGGAGGCAGGAAGTGGCTCAGAAAATGAAATAGAAGTAGAAGGAGAGATTTGAAGTGTGAAAGAGACATGACCTGCCATTGCTGGAAGATGGGGGCAAGAAACCGAGGAATTCAAATTTCCTTTAGAAGTTGGGAGTAGCTCTTAGTTACTGCCAGCAAGAAAATTTGGTTCTCAATCCTACACCATAGCATACTTAATTCTACCAACACCTCAAATGAGCACGAAATGAATTCTACTCTAGAGCCTCCAGTAAGTGCTGATCATTTGACTTGGCTTAATTTTCTGGCAGAAAACCAACTAATATATTAATTTATTGAGTCTCTTCCTTTAAGTAGTCTAGCTGTAGGTTTTAGAACTCAAAATTACTTTAGTACTAGCTCTTCCCTCTCCACATTCAACCAATAACGAGAAACTTGAGTCTTTTTTTTTACTGTCACTGATATTCTCTGTGATAAAAAATGCCATGTTCCTTAGAAAGAATGTCCAAAAGAGTGACGTGATAAGGGTCAAATAATAATTTAGTCTTTTGGATAAATTCTCATGAAGATCTGTTTCAATTATCTTCTGCTTTTTAACAAACTACCTCAAAATTTAGTGGCTTAAAGGAAAAACACATTTGTCATTTCTCACAACTCTGTGGATTAGGAATTCAGATTAGGCACAACAAGAATAACTTATCTTTGCTTCACACAATATTTGCTGGTGATCTCTTTACTGTCATACACAGTAAGTACCCTCCTTACGAACCTTCAAGTTGTGAACTTTCAAAGATTTGAATGTGCATCTGATTCCAGCAAGGAATGAGAACCTGTGCCATCAAAGTCAGGCATGAGTAAAATTGCAGCTTGCCCTCTATCTCCTGTTGCTGACGATCCTTCAGCTCTACAGTCTCCCACTTCCTAAGGTGATCTCTTCACTCATGTACAGTAAGTCCCTTACATATAAATGGGCTCCATTCTGGGAGCTCCATTCCAATCTGGTTGTAAATCCAACAAAATTAGCTTAGGTCATACCAACTAACACAATTGGCTATACTTTACTGAACTGTAACAGGTTTATAATACTTTTCACACAAATAATACATTAAAAACAAACACAGAAAATAAAGAATGCTTAATAAAGAAAGTTTAATCTTACAGTATAGTCCCTTTAAAAGTACAGTAGTACAGTACAACAGTTGGCTTGCAGGACCTGGCATTGAGTGAACAGGCAAAAAAAGTTACTGACTAAAGGAGGGAAAGAAGTGGGAGACAGTAGAGCTGAAGGATCGTCAGCAATAGGAGACAGAGGGCAAGCTGGAATTTTACTCATGCCTGACATTGATGGCACAGGTTCTTGTTCCTTGCTGGAATCAGATGCACATTCACATATTTGAAAGTTCACAACTCGAAGGTTCATAAGGAGGCTACTTACTGTATATGACAGTTCAGCTAGAGTAGTTGGAGCAGCTGGGAGCTGGCTGAGACAAATCAACTGGACTGATTGTCTGAGTCCAGGCTCTTGCTCTTGGCTGGATACTATTCTCTGTGTAGCCTTTCCTTTATCCTACAACACTATCCCCACCCTTTGACCACCACTGCAAACTTTGTCTTTCCCTGGGGTACCTCCAGCAGTGGGGGACCCCGACTGCTTGAGTGGCAGCTGGGCTCCAAGAAAAAAGGAGCAGAGGCTGCCAATTTTCTTACTTGCAGAGTTTTCCAAACTAACACAGCATCAATTTCTCCCCTCAAGAAATGTACAAATCTCTACAAAGTCTCTTTTCTATATTAGCCAACTTAAGGTGAGAGATACCAATGAAGTCCACAGTCTATGTAACCTTGCATTAACTAACCAAGAATTAGAGCTCCGTCTTGAGATGCTTCAGTAAGTGTTCAGGGGCTATGAGACTCTGGAATGAGAGCAAGCTAAAGGTCAAGTTCAAGTGAAAGCTGTTGCACGGCCTTTGTTGCTGAGGTGATTGTACCTCTCAAAGGCATCATCATTAATGCCTTGAATATGGTTCTGTGTGTTTCCCCTTGTCCATCTTTATGTCTCTACCATTGCCATCAGATTAACACATCCTGGCTACTCTGCCAGTCATATGATGATAAACATATGGAACAGACCCAGATCCAACCTGGAAATTGGAGTTGTGCCTAACGGAGACCAATTTAGACCAGTTAACCCCTAGCTGACCAGCAGATATGTGAGCAAGAATGATCATTGTTGTGTAAAGGCACTGAGTTTGGGGTGGCTTATTATGCAACATTATTTCAGCAACAATTGGTGAATATGCATGGCAAGTTGAAATCACAAGAGGAAAATCTTCCCATGACTTCAAGCATCAGTTTTCACTATGAAATTTGGAAATCATAGAATCAAAGAACTCCAACCACCTAGCCAATGCTGAGATTCCTATATCACTAAGTGATCTCCAGATTTTGCCAGACTAAATGAATTCCTGGCTTTCTGGTATACTTGAAAGGGTACAAATTACAAGCCAAGAGAATGAAAATAACTCTTAACGGATGTGCTGATGCATACCTTTAGATGATGGAAACTAGCTGAGAAACGGTTACAACAGCAGTAATGTTGGCTTGACTCCTGCCAGTTGCTAATATGTGACTTTAAGAAGCTTTGGAAGCCAAGAGGTAGAAACAGAAACTGCATTATAAAAACAATGCCTATTGCCTCAGAGCCAAATAGAACTTTGGTCATGCCATGGTCTTCTCAGCACTTGGATCGTGTGTCCATGGTGACAGATGCTAATGTAAAGAATGGGGACATACAGCTGTTAGGGAAAATACACATCAGTAGCCAAAGTCAGCAGCCTCCCTTCCCCTCCACTGTGGAGTAGGCAAAAACATTTTTTCCTGTAGAAAAGCGACTATTTCACTGAATATATTTAGAAGTATGTGTTCATTGGGACTTCTTGTTAACTTAGCATACCACTAAATCACTTTAATTGATATTTCTAATATATCAATTGGGTAAAAGCCTATATGGAAGACAAATTTAGAAATAGATTGAGATATATATTATGTTCAACATGAGAGTGATGGAAAGAGTTCCCAATTTAAACTTTTGCACTAGAAATGATTAGCATTTAGACAATTGATGTAAAAAATAGTTTCATTTTTTCCATAGAACATGAATATTTTACAAAGTTGGGTCTCTGTTCAGATTTAAAATATTTTTTGTTGGTGTAGCAGCATTAAATATATTGTCTGCTGTATCTCACCCTTACTCCATAGGTTATGTCAACATGAAATTCCTGAAAGTAATGTCAATGAAACATGAAATTAATTTTGTGTGGCTTACTAGCTTTTGCCAAAACAGCAGTCATGTCTTTAAAGTGGTTACTTAAAATGCAGCTATGTTCTGTCTATGGAAAGTTTAATTTTTCTCTTAGGACTTAGTCCCTTTATTATTTCTCCTCACACAACTGAAAGATATCAAAACCCACATGCCTTCATGGCATTTTGTGCCCGAGAGATCTGTAAGTCCATTCCCAAGGGGGAACCTCCAGTAAATTTTAGCATTTATCTGCTGGCCTGGGCTATATAATGGCAACTTAATGCTTTTTATGAAGAGAGAAAGTAGGTCAAAAGATACAGTAATAAATCAGAGGGGGTGAGGGTGAAAAGGAGATTACCAAGAATGCTTTGGGGGGAGATAGTAAGCTTGCTTGAATACCACAGTTTCTATAGTTTCCTGTGGTAGACAAAACCTTTGAAGCTCAAGTTCTTATTGTGTGCTCTCATAGCTGACTGAGAGGGAGAAACTTGGACACTGAATTTCCTTTTGACACCAATCCCTTCCTCCCACTTCCATTAAGCATTATCAGAGTTGGTTGGGCAAAAATGGGTGGCATGCTCACAATGAAGGCTGGACTGCACATTTCTGAAAGAATCAAGTAATGCCCTTGGGGAAATATACAACAAAAAGACAAAATAGATGCGGCTCTTGAGAATCCTTCATTCATTCAAGAAGAAAAGGATTTTAATTAAAGCATCATTGTCCCCATCTAAAAATGTTTACTGCTGCTGCTAAGTCGCTTCAGTTGTGTCCGACTCTGTGTGACCCCAGAGACGGCAGCCCACCAGGCTCTCCCATCCCTGGGATTCTCCAGGCAAGAACACTGGAGTGGCTTGCCATTTCCTTCTCCAAAAAAAAAAAATGTTTACATACATATTCAATTAGTGGCTTCACACTTGGGACTAGGGGGAAAATCTTTAAACGAGAAAGAATAGGTTTTTCAGAAATACTACTCAAAAGATACGTATTGGCATTGTTTCACGCTAGAGAAAAATTATGTTTTGATGGTGATAATCATATTTTATAAGACACGAATCAAGTAGTAGTTATTGAGAACATGGTATGGATGACAAATTATGCTAAAACCTTTTGTATTCATGATTTTATCTATTTGTCCCATTGTCCTTGTTGTAAGAACAGTTCATATGTGTGTGTATTTATATATTATATATATATATATATATATATATATATATATATATAAACTACTGCAGGCAGGAATCCCTTAGAAGAAATGGAGTAGCCATCATGGTCAACAAAAGAGTCCGAAATGCAGTACTTGGATGCAGTCTCAAAAATGACAGAATGATCTCTGTTCGTTTCCAAGGCAAACCATTCAATATCACAGTAATCCAAGTCTATGCCCCAACCAGTAACGCTGAAGAAGCTGAAGTTGAACAGTTCTGTGAAGACCTACAAGATCTTATAGAACTAACACCCAAAAAAGATGTCCTTTTCATTATAGGGAACTGGAGTGCAAAAGTAGGAAGTCAAAAAACACCTGGAGTAACAGGCAAATTTGGCCTTGGAATACGGAATGAAGCAGGGCAAAGGCTAATAAGAGTTTTGCCAAGAAAATGCACTGGTCATAGCAAACACCCTCTTCCAACAACACAAGAGAAGACTCTACACATGGACATCACCAGATGGTCAACACCGAAATCAGATTGATTATATTCTTTGCAGCCAAAGATGGAGAAGCTCTATAGTCAGCAAAAACAAGACCAGGAGCTGACTGTAGCTCAGTTCATGAACTCCTTATTGCCAAATTCAGACTTAAATTGAAGAAAGTAGGGAAAACAACTAGACCATTCAGGTATGACTTAAATCAAATCCCTTATGATTATACAATGGAAATGAGAAATAGATTTAAGGGACAAGATCTGATAGAGTGCCTGATGAACTATGGACAGAGAGGTTCGTGACATTGTACAGCAGACAGGGATCAAGAACATCCTCATGGAAAAGAAATGCAAAAAAGCAAAATGGCTGTCTGAGGAGGCCTTACAAATAGCTGTGAAAAGAAGAGAAGTGAAAATCAAAGGAGAAAAGGAAAAATATAAGCATCTGAATGCAGAGTTCCAAAGAATAGCAAGGAGAGATAAGAAAGCCTTCCTCGGTGACCAATGCAAAGAAATAGAGGAAAACAACAGAATGGGAAAGACTAGAGATCACTTCAAGAAAATTAGCAATACCAAGGGAACATTTCATGCAAAGATGGGCTCGATAAAGGACAGAAATGGTATGGATCTAAAAGAAGCAGAAGATATTAAGAAGAGGTGGCAAGAATACACAGAAGAACTGTACAAAAAAGATCTTCACAACCCAGATAATCACAATGCTGTGATCACTCACCTAGAGCCAGACATCCTGGAATGTGAAGTCAAGTGGGCCTTAGAAAGCCTCACTACAAACAAAGCTAGTGGAGGTGATGGAATTCCAGTTGAACTATTTCAAATCCTGAAAGATGATGCTGTGAAAGTGCTGCACTCAATGTGCCAGCAAATTTGGAAAACTCAGCAGTGGCCACAGGACTGCAAAAGGTCAGTTTTCATTCCAATCCCAAAGAAAGGCAATGCCAAAGAATGCTCAAACTACTGCACAATTGCACTCATCTCACACTCTAGTAAAGTAATGCTCAAAATTCTCCAAGCCAGGCTTCAGCAATACATGAACCATGAACTTCCAGATATTCAAGCTGGTTTTAGAAAAGGCAGAGGAACCAGAGATCAAATTGCCAACATCCTCTGGATCATGGAAAAAGCAAGAGAGTTTCAGAAAAACATCTATTTCTGTTTTCTTGACTATGCCAAAGCCTTTGACTGTGTGCATTACAATAAACTGTGGAAAATTCTGAAAGAGATGGGAATACCAGACCACCTGACCTGCCTCTTGAGAAACCTATATGCAGGTCAGGAAGCAACAGTTAGAATTGGACATGGAACAACAGGCTGGTTCCAAATATGAAAAGGAGTACGTCAAGGCTGTATATTGTCACCCTGCTTGTTTAACTTCTATGCAGAGTACATCATGAGAAATGCTGGGCTGGATGAAGCACAAGCTGGAGATTAGATTGCCGGGAGAAATATCAGTAACCTCAGATATGCAGATGACACCACCCTTATGGCAGAAAGTGAAGAGGAACTCAAAAGCCTCTTGATGAAAGTGAAAGTGGAGAGTGAAAAAGTTGGCTTAAAGCTCAACATTCAGAAAACAAAGGTCATGGCATCTGGTCCCATCACTTCATGGGAAATAGATGGGGAAACAGTGGAAACGGTATCAGACTTTATTTTTGGGGGCTCCAAAATCACTGCAGATGGTGATTGCAGCCACGAAATTAAAAGACTCTTACTCCTTGGAAGGAACGTTATGACCAATCTAGATAGTATATTCAAAAGCAGAGACATTACTTTGCCAACAAAGGTCCGTCTAGTCAAGGCTATGGTTTTTCCTGTGGTCATGTATGGATGTGAGAGTTGGACTGTGAAGAAGGCTGAGTGCCTAAGAACTGATGCTTTTGAACTGTGGTGTTGGAGAAGACTCTTGAGAGTCCCTTGGACTGCAAGGAGATCCAACCAGTCCATTCTAAAGGAGATCAGTCCTGGGTATTCTTTGGAAGGAATGATGCTAAAGCTGAAACTCCAGTACTTTGGCCACCGCATGTGAAGAGTTGACTCTTTGGAAAAGATTCTGATGCTGGGAGGGATTGGGGACAGGAGGAGAAGGAGACCGTAGAGGATGAGATGGCTGCATGGCATTACCGACTCGATGGACTTGAGTTTGAGTGAACTTCAGGAATTGGTGATGGACAGGGAGGCCTGGCGTGCTGTGATTCATGGGGTCGCAAAGAGTCGGACACGACTGAGTGACTGATCTGATCTGATATATATATAAATGATTGATTGAGTCAGACTTTTATTTATTTATTTATTTGTTTATTTTACATTTTGCCCATGCAGCGTGTGGGATCTTAGTTCCCTGAGCAGGGATCAAACATATAGCCCTGTGGTGGAAGTACAGAGTCTTAACCACATGATCACAAGGGAAGTCCCAGAACAGTTCTAGTTTAAGTAAGTATGGTTAAGAAACTTTTTGGGATAGCAGTGCTAAGTGTGGAATTGGGGCCACTACCGAGATTTGTTTATTCCTGTTTTAGATTATGGTGATGGTAAGATGGAAAATCAAGACTGAAAAGGAAGTACTGAACCATAGAAAGAGAGAAGGAAAAAAATACAGAGAATAAAAGAGTGTTTACCTTGTTAAGTTTACCAAATAACTTCTGCCTGATAAGCTTACCAAATAACTTCTGCCTGTTCCAAAAGGGATTTCATGTAACATATAAAAACATACATAAAAAATCATATAAAAATAATAAAGAAATAAAATTAACTTAGTAGTAGTAAGAGAAAACAGTGGTAAATAAGCTAGAAAAGGAAATACTTATTGATTAACTAAAAAAATACCACATAGAAATTAGTAGTAAGACAAAACAATTGTAAATAAGATAGAAAAGAAAATGTTTATTGATGGATAAAAACCCATACAGCATAGAAATGGTTTTGAAATTCCAGTCAATCCCAAATACTCAAACTTGGTATGGTGGAAGGAAAATGAAAGTGAAAGTGAAGTCGCTCAGTTGTGTCCGACTTTTTGCGACCCCATGGACTGTAGCCCACCAGGCTCCTCCATCCATGGGATTCTCCAGGCAAGAATACTGGAGTGGGTTGCCATTTCCTTCTCCAGGGGATCTTTCCGACCCAGGGATCGAACCTAGGTCTCCTGCATTGCAGGCAGACACTTTAACCTCTGAGACACCAGGGAAGCCAAAGAAGGGAAGTAACAAAGAATACTTTTGGTGTTGGTAAATAATAACATTGGCACCAGGAGCCCATGTGGTGTGCCATTTTCTTTCTTAATATGACTTGATTTCCATAGGAAACTTCCCCCAAGTAAGGCCAGTTCCACTTATAAGGGTTTGTATGTTGCATCATGACTTATTTCCTTATCAAATATAAAAGAGGATTTTTGATCTGTCAGTTATGTTCTGAATGATGACTCTATCAGGCAAGAGGGGAAAAAAATCCAAGTTTATGAGGAGAAAATGACAATTCTTCTAGCACGTAGTCAAAGGAATAGGACAGTGGCAGGCATATGGAAAAAGGATGCCACTGAAGCCAGGAATGCAGAAGGAATAGATCTAGATTGAAAGACTAATATTGGCTAGCCAGAAAATCTTTCATCAGCTGTAGATCAGTGAGAAAGGCTCAACAGTGGAGAAAACAGCTTAGGGAAATTTTTCTGGGCAGGCAAAAATTATCTACAAAAAAGTCTGGCTGGGTCGGAGACACATCAGTGAAATATTGCCATTACAGACGTCAGGAACCAGGATGGACGTAAGAAAGAAACAAGGAAATATACAGCAAGAGCCCAGGCTTGTATGGAGTGTGAGGGCAAGCATATAGGGCAAAACGTGTCATGCATAAGCAAAATCTTTAAAATACCTATCTATACATGAGAGTGTATATACGCTCCTTTCTCAGTTTGCCCTACCCTCTCATCCCCTACTGTGTTCAAAAGTCTGTTCTCTGCAAACTAGTGGGAAGCTGCTATATAACACCTGCCTGATGCTCCCACCTAGAGGAGTGGAATGGGAAGGGGGAGGGAGGCTCAAGAGGGAGGGGATATATATAATTAGGACTGATTCTCGGTTTTGTATAGTAGAAACCAACACAACATTGTAAAGCAATTATCCTACAACTAAAAAATAAATAAAAGCAATTAAAACATGGAAAAAATAAAATGAAATGCTTATCTTAGACAAATACAGACTAGAGGAAGAATAAAGGTATTAGTCTTGAAAGTGTGCTGTCTAGATTAAAAACTGATTTTCCCTATGCCTGGGAGGATGGATGTTATCAATAACAGAGCACCAGCATTCCCCATCCATGGTTTCAGTTATCCATGGTCAACCATGGTCCAAAAATGTCAAATGAAAAGTTCCAGAAATAAATAATAAGTTTTAAATTGCATGACATTCCAAGCAATGTGATGAAATTTCACCATCCTTGCTCCACGCCGCTGCCCTGGAGGTGAATCGTCCCTTCATTCAGGGTATTTCGTCCATTAGTCAATTAGCAGCCCCTGGTTACCAGATCAAATGTCTCAGTATCTCAGTGCTTGTGTTCAGATAACATTTATTTTACATTAATAATGGCCCCAAAGTTCAAGAGTGGTAATGCTGCTAATTTGGACATACCGAAGAGAAGCTAAAGTAAAGTGAAAGGGCAAAGTTCTTAACAATAAGAACAGAAGAAAACAAAATGTACGCCGAGATTGTTAAAACGTAGAGTAAGAACATCTCTCTGTGGGAGCTACTAAGCTGCTTGAATCTAACAGGTGTAAAGAATTCTCCAACTCACACAGGGGTTTAGGCCACTGACATGAGTCAAGAATCCCAGAAAGGGTGAAATAAGTCAGACAGAGAGATACAAATACTGTATGATCTCACTTGCATGTGGAGCCTGAAATGTACAATAAGCTAGTGAATGTAACAAAAAAGCAGCAGACTCATAGGTATAGAGAAACGAACTGGTGATAATCAGTGGGGAGAGGGAAGAGGGGAGGGGCAAGGTAAGTGTAGCGGAGTAAAAGGTACAAACGATTAGGTATAAAATATGCTACAAGGATATATCATATGACATGGGGAATATAGCAAACAGTTTATAATAAGTATCAGTTCAGTTTAGTCGATCAGTCATGTCCGACTCTTTGCGACCCCATCAATTGCAGCACACCAGGCCTCCCTGTCCATCACCAACTCCCAGAGTTCACTCAGACTCACGTCCGTTGAGTCAGTGATGCCACCCAGCCATCTCATCCTCTGTCGTCCCCTTCTCCTCCTGCCCCCAATCCCTCCCAGCATCAGATTCTTTTCCAATGAGTCAACTCTTTGCATGAGGTGGCCAAAGTACTGGAGTTTCAGCTTTAGCATCAGTCCTTCCAAAGAACACCCAGGACTGATCTCCTTTAGAATGGACTGGTTAGATCTCCTTGCAGTCCAAAGGACTCTCAAGAGTCTTCTCCAACACCACAGTTCAAAAGCATCAATTCTTCGGTGCTCAGCTTTCTTCACAGTCCAACTCTCACATCCATACTTGACTACTGGAAAAACCATAGCTTTGACTAGACGGACCTTTGTTGGCAAAGTAATGTCTCTGCTTTTCATATGCTATCTAGATTGGTCATAACTTTCCTTCCAAAGAGTAAGCATCTTTTAATTTCATGGCTGCAATCACCATCTGCAGTGATTTTGGAGCCCAAAAAAATAAAGTCTGACACTGTTTCCAACTGTTTCCCCATCTATTTCCCATGAAGTGATGGGACCAGATGCCATGACCTTCGTTTTCTGAATGTTGAGTTTTAAGCCAACTTTTTCACTCTCCTCTTTCACTTTCATCAAGAGGCTTTTTAGTTCCTCTTCACTTTCTGCCATAAGGGTGGTGTCATCTGCATATCTGAGGTTATTGATATTTCTCCCCGCAACCTTGATTTCAGCTTGTGCTTCTTCCAGCCCAGCGTTTCTCATGATGTACTCTGCATATAAGTTAAACAAGCAGGGTGACAATATGCAGCCTTGACATACTCCTTTTCCTATTTGGAACCAGCCTGTTGTTCCATGTCCAGTTCTAACTGTTGCTTCCTGACCTGCCTACAGGTTTCTCAAGAGGCAGGTCAGGTGGTCTGGTATTCCCATCTCTTGAAGAATTATTGACAGTTTATTGTAATGCACACTGTCAAAGGCTTTGGCATAGTCAATAAAGCAGAAATAGACATTTTTCTGGAACTCTCTTGCTTGTATAGATGGAATATAACCTTTAAAAATTGTGAATCACGATTTGGTACACCTACAACTGATACGATATTGTACATTAAGTACGTCTTAGTCACTCAACCGTGTCCAGTTCTTTGCAACCCTGTGAACTGTAGCCCACCAGGCTCCTCTGTCCCTAGGATTCTCACTATACTATTTTTCTTAAAAAAAAAAAAAAAGAACCCCAGAAAGGAGTTGGGGACCATATTATATAGTAATAAGCCCTACTTGGATTACAATGGGCAACCCAAAGAGGACTTGTATTTTGGGGTCCCAGTCATCTCTGGGAGCATGGCTAATACATTATTATCCTTGGCCAGTACTGGAAATCTATAATAACTGGGAAATTGTCACTTTAACCCAAATAAAAGTGCATATGCTTATTTCTGTCCTTAACAAAGACCTTTTTATTTAACAAAATAAATAAATAAAACAAAGTAGAGATTTCAGGTTAGTAAGATTGAGATTTGGGAATCAGAAAGCCTTTAAAGCTCCCAAATTACATCATTTAGGTACTTCTTACTTTACCTACAAAAAAAATCCTAGGTGGACATACCTTTAGGATTACATCATTTCCCATGTTTTCCCCCAAATCTATAATCCCAAACTTCACACAGGATTAGTCTGGAGAGATGGCAACAGTCACCACTGGGAGCCAACACCTCTGTTAAAACTGTGTGGATTAACAATATGAGTTCAGTGAACTGAGGAGAAGCCTGATATAATTCATGCAGAATTAAGTCAGAATTCATTCTGTTTCTCAGAGGGGAAGGTGAGGTGAGAAGTGAAGTGATGAAGGAAAAAAAATATGTATGTGGTTGCTTAATTGACTTGTACTCATTTATAAGCTACAACCTATTGCTTTTATTCTTTTCATATGTTCTTGAACTCTTCAAAATTCTCAAAGGAATAACACCATATAAGTACAAAACCATGATGATACACTATTGTTATTTCCATTTCCATTAAGCCTGCTATAATGGTCTTCATGAGTCAGGGGGAGATGGTGTTGTTTTTCTTAGCATGGAAATCTTCAAAATATCAAGGAGAGGGTGGTTTAGATAATGTCTCAGAATTTCTTTTTTCAGGAGCTGTGACTTAACAATGTTGTTACAAAGAGCAAAAAAACGGAGGGTAGAATGGGGGCGAGTGAATCTATATGACAAATCTTGTAGTACAAGTGTTTGTGGTTAACCGAGAAACACATTATGAGTCAAACCTTTGGAAAGAGGTGAGTAATTAAAGACAAATGCTATGACATAATCATTTACACACAGCAGAAATATTTTAGATTAAATCTGGCCTGACCCACTGCTCGGCAAGTGTTATCATGGATTCTTGAGAAGTATTCATTTATTTACTTTCTAATTTGGCCCATATGTTTTATTGAAAACAAAAAAATTTGTATTTCCCAGAGGAAATAGGCTGAGTCCGGTGATGGTTAATAAGGTTGGTGTATTTGGGAACAGACCCCTCGAGTGCACCCACAAACCTGATGAACTAAATGTCAGCTGGAACACACCTCATTTGAAGAAAGCCAAGGAGTTTTGCTATAAGCTCTTTAACTGAAATAAATTCTCATATTTAAGAAGGTTACTATGTGTTCCTCGAGATAATTCAGAGAAACATCAGTTAAACCAATCATTTTGCCATGATAATGAAAATCACATTGACTGAGTTTTTAGCTTTGCTACTCTTCAACTTGCCCCCAAACATGCAAACACACATCCTGTGTTCAGTCACCATCAATATCAGCCTGATGTCAAGAAACCAGTTTTTGGAGTGAGAACAGAATCTAGCCTCCCTCCATTCTTAATCCCAGCTCTATAATATAAAACATGCCATGTAACTCCAGGAGATGGCTTCATGGTTTTCCAAATGCTGTTAAATTTTAGCTGCTGCTTTTATTAAATGCAGGAAACAGGAGCAGGGAGGGGGCTGGGGGGGACAGAAAGGGACTGAGTCACTACCTTTTGTTCTTTTTCTTTGGGTAGATGTGGAATCGTTACAGTAGGTAGGTCTTCTGCAGAATGAAACCATAGTAGGTTCTGTTTGGTGAGCTGGCCCAGTTCTTCCAGGAATGTCAGAACATTCTATCAAAGAGCAATGTATCTGTCTCAGGGAAGGAGAATCCATGGTAACACTCATCCCTACCAGAGAGAAAAACACTTAGAATTCAGGGCCCTAAACCCACGGGGTGGGTATAGGTGAGAACCTACTATAGTATAGGTGAGAACCTACTATAGAGTCACAGGGTGAGGATTAAGTATTAGAAACTGGCATGCATTTCTCTTACAGGTTAATTATTTCCTAGGCACAACTGTACGGCCACTGTTCTTTTGCAGGGTAAAGCATGAATGTGTGTTCCTGGAGAAACACACATTTAGAGCTGGTGATAAAAAAGATTATATATATGGCACAACAACAATAGGATAAAATATTAGAGTTGGTGGTAAAGACAACACTCCTCATTGACCAGTCAACTGTATTCCTGGAAACTCTGCTGACTGGCCCAAACTTGACAGAGGAGGCTTACGTCACAGTCTTTAAAAAATTACTGTTTGATACACATGAGTTTGTTGTCTACATCTGTGTCTCTATTTCTGCTTTGCAAATAAGTTCATCTGTACCATTTTTCTAGATTCCACATATATGCGGTATTATACGACATTTGCTTTTCTATGGATACCAGGGGAGGAAAACAGGATGGGATGAATTGGGAGGTTGGGATCGACATATATACCCTGCTATGTATAAAATAGGTAACTAATGAGAACCTTGGAGAAAGCAATGGCACCCCACTCCAGTACTCTTGCCTGGAAAATCCCATGGATGGCGGAGCCAGGTAGGCTGCAGTCCATGGGGTCGCGAAGAGTCGGACACGACTGAGCGACTTCCTTTTCACTTTTCACTTTCATGCATTGGAGAAGGAAATGGCAACCCACTCCAGTATTCTTTTTTTTTTTTTTTTTTTCACTCCAGTATTCTTGCCTGGAGAATCCCAGGGACGGGGGAGCCTGGTGGACTGCCCTCTATGGGGTCGCACAGAGTCGGACACGACTGAAGCGACTTAGCAGCAGCAGCAATGAGAACCTACTATATAGCACAGGGAGCTGTACTCGATGCTCTGTGGTGACCTAGAGGGAAAGGAAACCAAGGAGAGGAGATATGTGTTTATGTGTAGCTGATTCACTTTGCTGTACAGCAGAAACGAATGCAACATTGTACAGCAACTCTACTTCAATCAAAATTTATTTTAAAAATTGTGTGAATGTATGTAGGTGTGTGTTTGTGTGTACACAGACATGGGTATATTTCTTCCCCCAAGTTGAAAACATCTTTCCCATCAGTACTGTTATATGGGAGAGGTGAAAGCCACTGCATGAATCTACTGTACTTTTCCTCTAGGGCTCTTAGGATTGTTTTTGCCTTTGCTCTCATCCTTTCTAAATTGCCTCTGTTATTATTGAGGCTTGTATTACACATTGTTGAATGAGTGCCAGCCCCATGGGAACCACAGTTTTCAGTCCATGGGTCACTGTGGTATCTGTTTTGTTTGAAGCAGTGGTAACAAAGCCCAGAGTCAAGGTAGCATACTCACGAGAAAAGTGGGCAGAGATTTCACTATACCACATGACACAGGTGGGGCACTCGGCCCATTTCAACTATTGCCAATCTCGTGGGACACAGAAAAATGGGCTGGGGTGCTTCACTGCTTGCTGTTTGCCTCTGTCTTTACCCTTTATCTTTCCCAAAGCCAGCTATTTGCTGGAAGAGAATAAAGCTTCTCGGGAGAGTAGGACTATTGGCAGGCAGGCAGTACAAGGGTCTAAGTTCCACTTACCTCTCTCCTATTTTCTCCTCCCACAAGATATTTCATCTTAGATTTTTTTCACCACTCCTCCAATCCCAGGACTGACTAAACCTTAATCCACATGTTTTCACCTGCAGCTTTTCACAGTGCACTTTGTGACTTTTCCTCAGACGTTTCTGTGTTTCAGGAAAGGACAATAGGCCTTCTGTGTATACATTCGACAGTCAGGCTAGGTCTTGGGTTGTTTAGCTAAATAGTTATACTTGCTTATAGGAGTTAATGAATAAAACAAGGTCTGGATTTCACTAGTATCTTTGAACTTCAAGTCTTAAATTTCACACCAGGAGCCAATTTCACACAGAACTTTCCTATTTTAACACCTAAGATCAAAGAATAACAGCATTACTTAAACAAACTGGCATTTAGAATATAGCATTAAAATTTAAAACTGAGGCTAGCTTCAGATTTTCGATTTTTCCTTGCTGCAATGTTTATGTGTTTGGTTTTTAATTTGAACATGTATCTAGGCTCGTAAAAGATCAGAAACAATGGAGTTCTGAATAATTGTGATGGAATATAGGCTCAGTGAGGAAGAGAAAAATAACAAATAGGAACCCTAAGGCTCCTGATTTGTTTTTTTATCAGATATAATACAATTTAAAGTTGGAGAAAACCTCTGTAAACTATTGCCTTCTTTATTTCTTGGGAGTTTCAAGTAAACAATTTTTCCTTGGTTTGCTTGATTTTTGGAAGAATGCTTAAAAGTGTGACAGAAGGATATTTTGCCAGAAAGGGACAATACATTCCATTATGTATAGCCTAATGTTTTCTGATTTCAAAGTCATTGCATGAGGGTTTTTCAGTTCAGTTCAGTTCAGTCACTCAGTCATGTCCGACTCTTTGCGACCCCATGAGTCGCAGCACGCCAGGCCTCCCTGTCCATCACCAACTCCCAGAGTTCACTCAGACTCACGTCCATCGAGTCGGTGATGCCATCCAGCCATCTCATCCTCTGTCATCCCCTTTTCCTCCTGCCCCCTATTCCTCCCAGCATCAGAGTCTTTTCCAATGAGTCAACTCTTCGCATGAGGTGGCCAAAGTACTGGAGTTTCAGCTTTAGCATCATTCCTTCCAAAGAAATCCCAGGGCTGATCTCCTTCAGAATGGACTGGTTGGATCTCCTTGCAGTCCAAGGGACTCTCAAGAGTCTTCTCCAACACCACAGTTCAAAAGCATCAATTCGTTGGTGCTCAGCTTTCTTCACAGTCCAACTCTCACATCCATATATGACCACAGGAAAAACCATAGCCTTGGCTAGATGGACCTTTGTTGGCAAAGTAATGTCTCTGCTTTTCAATATGCTATCTAGGTTGGTCATAACTTTCCTTCCAAGGAGTAAGTGTCTTTTAATTTCATGGCTGCAGGCACCATCTGCAGTGATTTTGGAGCCTCCAAAAATAAAGTCTGACACTGTTTCCACTGTTTCCCCATCTATTTCCCATGAAGTGATGGAACCGGATGCCATGATCTTCATTTTCTGAATGTTGAGCTTTAAGCCAACTTTTTCACTCTCCTCTTTCACCTTCATCAAGAGGCTTTTTAACTCCTCTTCACTTTCTGCCATAAGGGTGGTGTCATCTGCGTATCTGAGGTTATTGATATTTCTCCCGGCAATCTCGATTCCAGCTTGTGTTTCTTCCAGTCCAGAGTTTCTCATGATGTACTCTGCATATAAGTTAAATAAGCAGGATGACAATATACAGCCTTGACGTAGTCCTTTTCCTATTTGGAACCAGCCTGTTGTTCCATGTCCAGTTCTAACTGTTGCTTCCTGACCTGCATACAGATTTCTCAAGAGGCAGATCAGGTAGGCTGATATTCCCATCTCTTTCAGAATTTTCCACACTTTATTGTGATCCACACAGTCAAAGGCTTTGGCGTAGTCAATAAAGCAGAAATAGATGTTTTTCTGGAAGTCTCTTGCTTTTTCCATGATCCAGCAGATGTTGGCAATTTGACCTCTGGTTCCTCTGCCTTTTCTGAAACCAGCTTGAACATCAGGAAGTTCACGGTTCATGTATTGCTGAAGCCTGGCTTGGAGAAATTTGAACATTACTTTACTAGCATGTGAGAGTTTTTACACCTCACCAAATTATTCACCTCATTGTCTTAAAGAATGACTTTTCTTTTGACTTTTATGAAACCAGTATATCCATCCCAGTGCTACAGCACTCTTTTTAAAGTCAGCCTGGATAAATTTATCAACTGAGCTGATGAGAGAGTTGAGAGATTGGGTTTTATACAGATGTGTTTAAATCACTAATATATTATAGTCAGAGTCTGTAATCTTGAGGCTTTAGGAGGTTTCCTAGTGTGGGTAAACCCCAGTGAGGGTAGACCTGGCAATAATGGTGCCAAGGGAAGTCATGCTCTAGAGTGAGGAGAGTTCTAAAACTCTAAGGGGAAGTGAGGGGCTTGGGAAGGTAGTTTCTACATGAATATTTCTAGGCCAGTTCTCGCTATTGCACAAAATACAACTTAGATGTGCTAAACAGAATCAACTGTGTTTCTCTTACCTTCCATATTCTGTTCAATTTTATGCAAGGCATTGGAGCTCCAATTCGGCAAGAAATGGTTCCTCCTAGTTTCCAGTGTTGGGGAAGCACTGCTTTGCTCTGGGGTATGCTAGTGTTCAAGCACAATGCATCATGCCATCATTCCCACTTCACATGATAGTTCTGTCTTTTACTTTCCCTCTTCCTTGTCTCTTTGAATGAAGCCTAACTTTTAGCTGTGGCAAACTCCTAGGAGGAGCCCCAAAACCAGTCTCGAAAATTTGAATGAGCTTGGTTCACGCTGTCACTACCTCAGCAACGTGGTGCTACCACTAACCACTTTGGGGTCTGCATGCTATCGAATCAACATCCAAAAATAAATAAGTAAAAAAGGAGCTTCCTGTTTGCTCAAGAGGTCAATCCTGATGACCCAAGGGAAATCAGATGACTCTGTTCAGTGGGGACAGGAAGGACTATGTCTGGCTTCCAGAGGATTCTCAGGGCATCTTTTCATGTTCCATGACCCACAGCAAAAATGAATGGAAAATGATGGCAACGCAAAAATGGCAGCACCGGTTAGGAATGGAGGTTTGTTTCACTTTAGCAGGTACGGAACCAAATTCGCTGAGGAGCTGAAGGATAAGAAATCGTGGAATAGAGAGTGGAGGGAAGAAATGAGAGATACCTACTATGGCCTTGTGACTACTGGCAAACCAAGAACTATAGCAAGCGTGCATATTTATTTCCTTGTTTATTGTGTTGTGTGGCATGTACACTGGTAATTTTCTTCCCTTTTTCTTCCTATTATATTATGTAAGGATTATTTATTTGTCAGCTCATTTTAAAGTTTAGTGTTTAGGTTACAGAATGTTCTGCTGAGACTGAGACTGGATTAAGGAAATAAGGGATATCTGGGCTTCCTTGGTGGCTCAGTAGTAAAGAATCCTCCTGCCAATGCAGGAGATAAGGGTTTGATCCCTAGTCTGGGAAGATCCCTCTTCAGAGACCTGGGTCCCAACTTTCAAAATCCTTTCCTCTGAGTCCTGTCAGTCAGTCAACACAGGTCCCGAGGCCTGAGTCCAGCCCCTCTGAGATCTCCTCTGAAGTTAGAAGGTTCAAACTTCTAACCTCTTTGTTTCCCCAGGCCCTGCTTCCTGCAGCACTCGTCTCTGGGTTACCTCCATCTTCCTCATTTGCTTTTTAGTTCTCCAATACCTGTTGAACCATTCTCTGTATTATATTATCTCTGCTGAAACATGGATTCTGTTTTCTTGACTGGACCTTGCCTGGAAAAAAATTGAACTACTTAAAAAAGCAGTTGAAAATCTTTTCAAATCTAACTACTTGAAAATCTGTCTACTTTCACTTGAAAAAGGACAGACTAGGAAGCAACCTCGAGGGGTCACTTGTCCAAATCATATGCCATATTCCCATGGAAAGGAAACCAGGGCCCCCTCCCCTGGCAGTGGGCTGAATTCCTTGGTCAACCCACCTGTCAGTCTTTATCTGTTCTCTGGGAATATTTCCCTGTTCATGTTCCCAGGGACTCACTGGGGGTTCTCCACTTCCTCTTGGTGAGTGTGTGAGGACAAGGTGATCTCATTAGGGAATGAGCAATCCTAGGACTTCCTTCATTAGCTTTGCCTTTGTCTAAGCACACAATTCCCTAATTGGTCAAATTTTATTCTATTTTATTCATTCAACTCAAGGGCTAGTAAGCAAAGCTAGAGCTATTATTGTGGGTTGTAGTCTTTGAGCCTGGAATTTGGCATGAGCATTTCTCTTTTTTTGACCAAAGATCTGCAGTTCTTTTATTATTAGCAAGTATATGCTAGTATTAGCAAGTATATGCTAGTCACATCAGTGAATAATGGGATTATTCACATTATTTTAGATCAGCTTACAGCTGAGTGGGGGAGGTATTAGAATGGGCAAAAAAATGAGCAAATTGGGTGTTTTAACTTAGTTCTGGCTGCAATGAAAAAAGGTAACCCTGATTTCTGTGTGAGTTGATAGGAGGATGTTTTAGACTCAGTGAGGCAGGGAGAACTTCCTAGTGAAGAGAACTTGAGCTGATAGTAAGACAAAGGGAATGAGGAAAACTCTGGGTGATGGAAAGTCAGAGAAGTAGGACAAGTATTAAATGTTCTGCAAAACTGGGCAAAGGAAAGGGAGGAATCTACTTTTTTTTTTCTTTAACTCAAAAGAAATCTAGTTTAAGTTCATGCACATCAGATTAGCCAAACATTCATTATCTCTGCCTTGTAAGTCCTCATTTTTCTGAGTTTCCTAATACTCCAAAAACTTACACATTCCAACAGGAGGTTATCACTCTGTCTAATGACCCAGGAGTGATGAGCCTGGGGTCTGGTCAGTCTGTTATTGCTTTTGCTTCTTCTGCCACTTGGTGACACTGTTGACAACTAGACTTACAGTCCACAGAGATGCTGATGTGTCAGAGGCCTGCTGGTATGGACCTTGGAGGTTGCAGGATCTGCCTCTCAGAATCAGCCTCAGCAGAGCAAGGGGGACCTAGGAGTAAAGCTCTTAATCTTTGGTCTTTAGGTTCCATACAGAATAGTTTTCGAGATGACAGTTTCAGCAGGAGTGTGCTATCAGGATGGAATCAAGTATTTATTCCCTGCAGGTCTAGAATTTCTGATTTCTTTCTTCCCTATGGACTGATATCACCAGAGGTCAGATAGATTTTCTTTTTCAATTCTAGAAATAGATAAGTACTTTTGACCCACTCTTCCCTGAACGATTAGAGTAGCTGCCTACTTCCTCGTGGCCACCTCATGTTTCTCCAGACTGTGAGTATATTTAGCTCTCTCTATACCATCCCCTCTTTGAATTGAAAGTTCTACATTCAGTCCCTGAAGATTTCTTACTCTTCTGAAGATGATCAAAGTGACCTCCTACAATCACTTTCAGAACAGCAAAAAGGAAAAAAAATCCAAATTAAATATTCAGCAAGACTACAGAAACATTAGGACTGAAAATAGTTTATAGGAATAGAATATAGTGGTTTGGGAGACAGTCAAACATGAGATAGGTACACAGGAAGGACCTTGGTGCCATGCTAAAGAGTTTGAGCTTACTTCTGAAGGGAGTGGATAATTCATAAAATTTTTAAGTGGCATGAAGTATTTGAATTTTAGAAAGTTGCTCTTGTACTAGTGTGGAAGACTGACTGTAGAAGGCAAGCTTGTAAATATTTAACAAGAAATTGTATCATGACTTTAATTTTGTTAGTACAAGTCTTCATCAACTCATTAGGGTCGAAATTTGTAGAAGCATTTACCCCTAAAGAGATTCCCTTGTGATTCAGAGGGTAAAGAGTCTGCCTGCAACATGGAAGACTGAGTTTGATCCCAGAGTTGGGAAGATTCCCTGGAGAAGAAAATGGAAACCCATTCCAGCATTCTTGCCTGGAAAATCCCATGGATGGAGGAGCCTGGTGGGCTACAGGGCTACAGTACATAGGGTTGCAAAGAGTCAGACACGACTGAACAACTTCACTTTCACTTACTCCTAAAGAGTGATTCTTTGAGCTAGACCTCTCTTTATGAACACATGGAATGTAGCTTATCACCAAATTGTCCCATAAAGGAATTTTTTAATCAGAATTTTTTGTAAAATATATATTTACCTATGCTGCTGCTGCTGTTAAGTTGCTTCAGTCATGTCCGACTCTGTGCAACCCCATAGACAGCGGCCCACCAGGCTCCCCCGTCCCTGGGATTCTCCAGGCAAGAACACTGGAGTGAGTTGCCATTTCCTTCTCCAATGCATGAAAGGGAAAAGTGAAAGTGAAGTCGCTCAGTCGTGTCCGACTCTTCGCGACCCCACGGTCTGCAGCCTACCAGGCTCCTCCATCCAATATTGTTTCAAAATATAAGGCAGTTAAATGATTTCATCAGCTACTAAGGATCAGATCAGTTCAGTTTAGTTCAGTCTCTCCGTCGTGTCCGACTCTTTGCGACCCCATGAATCGCAGCACTCCAGGCCTCCCTATCCATCACCAACTCCCGGAGTTCACTCAAACTCATGTCCATCAAGTCAGTGGTGCCATCCAGCCATCTCGTCCTCTGTTGTCCCCTTCTCCTCCTGCCCCCAATCCCTCCCAGCATCAGGGTCTTTAGTTCATCCTTATCTTTTGAAGACAGAAACCCTGTTTGTACTTGTTTATTTCTAAATTTGTGCTCTTTCCTCATTTCTTTCTGACACTTTGCCAATATCTGCTAATACTTTTGTAATATTTGTAATTACCAGAACTCCCAATAGTTCATATCTTGGAACTGGAGATGGGTGAAACCAGCTGTATTGGGGGTTTGGTGAACATCTGGAACTATTTTTCAAATCGTGTTTGGGGTTCAAGGAAAACCAAAACATATTTTCATATTTTACCAAGAACTTTATTTCCACCTCAATTTTAAAATGATGTCTATTTTAAGGGAAATTTAATCCATATGTTACTAAATTCCTTACACTTACCTCATCAAAATTTGGTTCTGTAAGAGCTATTTGATGTACAAAAAGCCTTGGGAATTATTTTATGTGATTTTTTTTTAAGAGAAAAAATTTTTTTAGAAACAGGAAGTCAAATTTGCTAGGTGAAGATTGACTCAAGTGTACATTTTGCCAACTGTAAATTGGTTAATCAGCCAAAAGACCTGAATTTCATGCAAAAATTTTACTTGTCAAAATTTTGTGAATCCCGGTGATGTTAACATTAATATTTTTCCCTTTGCTATTTCACATCATCTTAACTATTCTTGCCAGGTACTAATTTCTATCATAATATTGTCTTACTTTTAACATAAAAAGTCATTCTTAGTTTTAAATTAGAGAGTCCCAGTAATATCCAAAATTTTATATTTCTCATTTCTGCTAAGATTTGCTTATGTTACCACTCAGTTCAGTTCAGTGCAGTCACTCAGTCGTGTCTGACTCTTTGTGACCCCATGGACTGCAGCACACCAGGGTTCCTTGTCCATCACCAATTTCCAGAGCTTACTCAAACTCATGTCTGTTGAGTCAGTGATGCCATCCAACCATCTCATCCTCTGTTGTCCCCTTCTCCTCCTGCCCTCAATCTTTCCCAGCATCAAAGTCTTTTCAAATGAGTCAGTTCTTCCCATCAGGTGGCCAAAGTATTGGAGTTTCAGCTTCAGCATCATTCCTTCCAATGAATATTTAGGACTGATTTCCTTTAGAATGGACTGGTTGGATCTCCTTTTAGTCCAAGGGACTCTCAAGAGTCTTCTCTAACACCACAGTTCAAAAGCATCAATTCTTCAGTGCTCAGCTTTCTTTATAGTCCAACTCTCACATCCATACATGACTTCTGGAAACCATAGATTTGACTAGATGGACATTTGTTGACAAAGTAATGTCTGCTTTTTAATATGCTGTCTAGGTTGGTCATGATTTTTCTTCCAAGGAGCAAGAGTCTTTTAATTTCATGGCTGCAATCACCATCTTCAGTGACTTTGGAACCCAAAAATATACAGTCTCTCTCTTTCCATTGTTTCCGCATCTGTTTGCCATGAAGTGATGGGACTGGATCCCATGATCTTAGTTTTCTGAATGTTGAGCTTTAAGTCAACTTTTTCACTCTCCTCTTTCACTTTCCTCAAGAGGCTCTTCAGTTCTTCTTCACTGTCTGCCATAAGTGTGGTTTTATCTGCGTATCTGAGGTTATTGATATTTCTCCCGGCAATTTTGATTCCAGCTTGTGCTTCATCCAGCCTAGCATTTTGCATGATATACTCTGCATTTAAGTTAAATAAGCAGGGTGACAATATACAGCCTTGACATACTCCTTTCCCAATTTGGAACCAGTCTGTTGTTCCATGTCCAGTTCTAACTGTTGCTTCTTGACCTGCATACAGATTTCTCAGGAGGCAGGTCAGGTGGTCTGGTATTCCCATCTCCTTCAGAATTTTCCACAGTTTATTGTGATCCACACAGTCAAAGGCTTTCGCATAGTCAGAGGCATTGGCATATTGAGTATCGACTATATACAAGGAAAGAAAGGAAACAAATGTTACCACTAATAAACCTTATAGGATCCTTCTTTAAAAAAAAAAAAAGCACACATTATCAAAAATGTAGTAAGTATTCCTTCTGGTATTCAGATACTTCTCTTGAGCCACTCTTCTTTACACAGCTTTCAGTGAGTCACTTGCATCAGAATTAGCTAGGATATTTGTTAAACATGAAGAGCCAGGACTTTCCTGGTGCCTCAGTGGTTGAGAATCTGCCTGTCAGTGTAGGAGACACAGGTTCAATTTGCGGTCTGTGAGGATTTCACAAGCTGTGGAGCAGCTAAGCCCCTGAACCACCACTACTGTGTGCCCTAAAGCCTATGCTCCAAAACCAGAGAAGTCACTGCAAAGAAAAGCCCGTGCACCACTACTAGAGAGTACCCCCATTCGCTCCAACTAGAGAAAGCCAGCAAACAGCAAAAGCCCAGCACAACCAAACTAAATAAAATAAAAGTATGTATATTACCATACGTGAAACAGATTGCCAGTCCAGTTTCGATGCATGAGACAGGGTGCTCAGGGCCTGTGTACTGGGACAACCCTGAGGGATGGCATGGGAAGGGAGGTTGGAGGTGGGGTTCAGAATGGGAGACACATGTACACCCATGGCTGAGTCATGTCAGTGTGTGGCAAAAACCACTACAATATTGTAAAGTAATTCAGTTCAGTTCAGTTCAGTCGTTCAGTAATGTCCGACTCTTTGCAGCCCCATGAATCGCAGCATGCCAGGACTCCCTGTCCATCACCAACTCCCGGAGTCCACTCAAACTCAAGTCCATTGAGTCAGTGATGCCATCCAGCCGTCTCATCCTCTGTCCTCTCCTTCTCCTCCTGCCCCCAATCCCTCCCAGCATCAGAGTCTTTTCCAATGAGTCAGCTCTTTGGATGAGGTGGCCAAAGTACTGGAGTTTCAGCTTTAGCATCATTCCCTCCAAAGAAATCCCAGGGCTGATCTCCTTCAGAATGGACTGGTTGGATCTCCTTGCAGTCCAAGGGACTCTCAAGAGTCTTCTCCAACAACACAGTTCAAAAGCATCAATTCTTTGGTGCTCAGCTTTCTTTATAGTGCAACTCTCACATCCATACATGACCACTGGAAAAACCAGAGCCTTGACTAGATGGACCTTTGTTGACAAAGTAGTGTCTCTGCTTTTTAATATGCTCTCTAGGTTGGTCATAACTGTCCTTCCAAGGAGTAAGTGTTTTTTAATTTCATGGCTGCAGTCACCATCTGCAGTGATTTTGGAGCCCCCAAAATTAAAATCTGACACTGTTTCCACTGTTTCCCGATCTATCTGCCATGAAGTGATGGCACTGGATGCCATGATCTTCGTTTTCTGAATGTTGAGTTTTAAGCCAACTTTTTCAGTCTCCACTTTCACTTTCATCAAGAGGCTTTTTAGTTCCTCTTCACTTTCTGCCATAAGGGTGGTATCATCTGCATATCTGAGGCTATTGGTATTTTTCCCGGCAATCTTGACTCCAGCTTGTGCTTCTTCCAGCCCAGCATTTCTCATGATGTATTCTGCATAGAAGTTAAATAAGCAGGGTGACAATATGCAGCCTTGACGTACTCCTTTTCCTATTTGGAACCAGTCTGTTGTTCCATGTCCAGTTCTAACTGTTGCTTCCTGACCTGCATATAGGTTTCTCAGGAGGTCAGGTGGTCTGGGATTCCCATCTCTTTCAGAATTTTCCACAGTTTATTTTGATCCACACTGTCAAAGGCTTTGGCATAGTCAATAAAGCAGAAATAGATGTTTTTCTGGAACTCTCTTGCTTTTTCGATGATCCAGCGGATGTTGGCCATTTGATCTCTGGTTCCTCCACCTTTTCTAAAACCAGCTTGAACATCTGGAAGTTCATGGTTCACGTATTGCTGAAGCCTGGCTTGGAGAATTTTTAGCATTACTTTCCTAGTGTGTGAGATGAGTGCAATTGTGCTGTAGTTTGAGCATTCTTTGGCATTGCCTTTGTTTGGGATTGGAATGAAAACTGACCTTTTCCAGTCCTGTGGCCACTGCTGAGTAATTAGCCTCCAATTAAAGTAAGCAAATTAATTTACCAAAAAAAAAAAAAAGAGTCAGTAGCTCTTTTCAAACCTGAGAGTCAAAATCTCTGCTTTAATGGATCAATAAAGATAAGTTAGGCCAAAGCTGACAGTATATCAATACATGAAATAATGCATATGCAAAATCTCTGAAAACCATAAGATGCTATAGAAATGTATTATTGTAACTAACATTTATTGAGTATTGACTATATACAAGGAAAGAAAGGAAACGAATGTTACTGAGTGTTTGCTATACAGCAGGCTTCATACAGATTTACCATCCCATTTAAACTTATCTGATCATTACAGGGGCTTCCCAGGTGGCGCCCTGGTAAAGAATCCATCTACCAATGCAGGAAATGTCAGAGACCCAGGTTCGATCCCTGGGTTAGGAGGATCCCCTAGAGGAGGGCCTGGAAACCCACTTCAGTATTCTTGCCTGGAGAATTCCATGAACAGAGGAGCCTAATGGGCTACAATCCATGGGGTCACAAAGAGTCGGACACGACTGAAGTGATTTAGCATGATCATTACGGGGTGGGTGTTTTGGTTCTTTTTTTCAATTTTACAAATGGAGAGAAAGTGAGGATAAGAGATTTAGTGGCCCAATTGGTACCCATTCTTTCCTTCTTGACGAACAGAGTACAAAATTTCTCTATTGTGGTTCTCATACAATGGTGATATTTCTTAGCTCTCATTCTTGGTTAGGCTTCCTAGGTGGCGCTAGTGGTAAAAAACCGTGCCTGCCAAGTGCAGGAGACTTGGAGAAGCGAGTTCCACCCCTGGGTCAGAAAGATCCCCTGAAGGAGGGCAACGCAAACCACTCTAGCATTCTTGTCTGAAGAATTCCACGGACAGAGGAGACTGGTGGGCTACAGTCCACAGGGTCACAAAGAGTTGGACACGACTGAAGCGACTTGGCACGCACGCACGAGGAGACCTCCTGGGTACGGCTTCTGGGAGAGCTGGTAAGAGAAGGTGCTTCTCTTTAGTCCTAGCCTTTTCCATTTAGGCTTTCCCTTTCCTTCTTGAACTTGGAAGTGGAACACCCATCCTGTGATTGCACAGCAGCTCAGATGAAGACAGATGCCATCGTTTCAGGAGGTGTTTGTCACATATTTGTTTGATGCAAAGCCCAACACAAACCTAACTAATATTCTGAGGTTAGGCAGTTTGTCCCTAATAACACACAACTTCCTTGTAGAGGTAGAAAGTGAATCCTTTCACTTGATTCAAGCATGCATTCTTTTACCTATGATTTTTTGGTATGCAACTCATTTTCCAAAGGTCAGAGTACAAGGTCTTACAGTAGGTAGTCTAAAGGGCTATAAACATGGAGGAGACAGGACAATGAGCTTTACTTTCCAAAAATTTACAGACAGGCAGGCGGGATAAAGCACAGCCAAAATTACTTGCAATACCAAATGGAAGAAGAGATGCTGGAAGCAAGAGACCAGTGAAGAGAGAGATTAGAGAAGAGAGAGAGACCAGTGTATTATTATGATGACTAAAAATCATCTAAAAGACCATCATCAGCAGTTGTAGTCATAGTGATAAGATTTTGGCTTAGTATGTTGTTACTTAACAGCCTCCTTTCTTGGTATCTGGCAGGTGTTCAAATAAACCACAGGAAGAATTTCTCTCTTTCCAACACAGTTTATTCCATTCAGGTACAAATTCAACCCAAGTCTAGTTGAAGGTAGGCATTTTGTCTGCTTAGAAGTGCTGGAAAAATGGAGAAGTTTCCAGCAAAAATTCTTTAGAATAAAGAGGCAGAGAGCCCCTTGTTGTTTATCCTTCATGATAGTCATCTTTAAATGTGTGCCCAGAAAATGTGCCCCAGAACACCCTTCTCTGAGCCACATCCTAAAGAACAGAAGGTAACAGCCCAAGGCCTGCCTGGGGGTAGCCTCCCTTGGGGGTCTGCCTACAAAACCAGGCAGTGGCTCATTGAGTACAGTTTCACTGAGACCTCGCTACTTTCCCGCTTCCCAAAAATGGTATGATCATTGCCTTAGTTTGGGGTTTGCTTAGTCTAGGATAAAGGGGACTACAGAAGTAGGGAAAGGAATACTAGGGGCCCTGGAAAAATGGCAAAATTTTGTTTATCCATGCTGAATGCACTCTTGTTTTCCTGTACCTTCTGACTCTTTCTACCTCTCAACAGATTCCCAGAAGTCCAATATCCTCTTACTCCCTGAACCACTGCAGTATTCTTCTCCTCAAATTCCTAGTGCAATTTTCCTGTACTTTCCAATACACTAGCATTAATTCTTCATCTTTGCTCTCTCATCACAAACCTCTTCCTTTCATAGTAGCTCAGCAAATGTTCAGAAAGCAAAATGATTAAACTATCTGCCCTAAAATAAGAGCTGATGATTCTTTTATAACCTTCCAAAAGGTCTTCCTGGTTCACAAAATGTGTATTTTTATTGTATATAATTTAAAATATTGTTGGAGGAAGTATTTTTTGAGCAGAAAAAATGGATACTATTAAACATATGTTTAATCAATTCTATTTTTAGTTGGAGGATAGATGAAATATGGGAAAGGAAAAATATACAGGACCAGGCAGAAAGTAGGTACTAAGAAAATGTTGACTAGCTCATGTGTTTATTCAAGCTCCCATCATGAGTGTCCAATGGCCTGGATAGTAATGATACATCTCTTTAACTATAAATCAGTTCAAAGTTATTTAAGTCTTTTATCCTATTTACAATTTGTACTAAGTGTCTATGGTATCCACAACATCATACTAGGTGCTGAGTGAAGGAGACTGATAGAAAGTATCAAAAGACATTGTACCAACCTTTAAAGGGAGATGCATGTGTAAATGATAAAGATGAGGATTGGTGTGGGGCTGAGGACAAGAACTGTGAGATTGTGGTGGATTTGGAACGGGCCAGACTCCAGGTTCCAAACTATAACATCAGAGCTACTGATAAATATTCTTCCATGAGGATAGGCTGATGGTCAATCTGGGATCTATAGATTATAGCATCAAATATAGGACGTGTGCTCACACTTCATCATTTTTTTCAGGTGCCATTGTTGCCTCTCATAATTTTTTAAATTCTGGGAGACAGATGGCTCTTCCACTCCATCTCGTCCAGTCTATGACTGACACAGACTGTAGTTAAGCACAAAAGCCTACATAGCAACTCAACACCCAAACCCATGGAGGAAGAAATAACTCAGACTAGAAGCTAAGTGAGGAGACTTCCATGCAATGATTTGATATAATGGAGAAGATGACAGGGTGTACCCACTGTAATGCATTACAGGGTATACCCCTGTAATGCATAAAACCAAAATGATATTCAAGGTGAAGCCCAAATCAGCCAAAGCTAAAGTATTATATCTCTCACCCTGTGCCAGGGACTGTGCTGAAATGTTTACCTGCATCAAAGTATTTTTTTACTTCTCAGCAATCCTTAGACATAAGATGAGAAAATGGAGGCCACTTAGAGTTAAGGAATTTTTCTAAGGTAACACAGAGAAGAGGTGGCCAAACTGAGTGCTAACTCAGCATTTTCTGACCCCAAACTCCATTCTCTAGATCACTTTCCTATATCGTCATCAGGTTTTTTTTCCAGTGGGGGCAAGGAATGTACACTCATCCAAGTATGGAAAGCACGAGAAGGTGGTTTCTTTCACTTCACTTTTTTCTCCAGATTTTGCCATTGTTTCTTTTTCTCTCCACTCTGTAATTCACAGCTTGACCTTTGCTTTTAGATATTTCGTTGATCTGAGTCATGGTGTACTCTGAAGTCCAGGCTTGTAGAGAGCAAGATAAGGGAGGCACCACCAGCCTGCTCCACTCAGAGCATTCCCATCTCATTTAATTTATTCACAGGTCTTGGTCTTCTGGTCTTACGCTTCCAGGATACTTGAGTATTTGCTTGCAACAAGTCTTCCAACTGAAATATGCTACTGAGACCCTCAGGCATCTGTTTGGGCCTTTACAAGCTGAGAGTCCCAGGTTCTTGGAAGGCCAGGGGACCCCAGGCAGGGAGCAACTTAGCTGTGTGTGTGGAAATGAGTGAGTGAAACCTGCTGGTTTTGCTATTCAGCATCCCCCTAAATAGGTCTGATATTTCTGTTACCTGGAAAACAGAAATATTTACTCACTTTGAAAGTGTAGCACCTTGATCTTCTCAACAATGTAGTGAGGAATATTATGATTCCATTTTGTTTTTATTATTTTTAAAGGTTTTTTTTTTTGATGTGGGTGATTGTTAAAATTTCTACTGAATTTGTTACAATACTGCTGCTGTTTTATGTTTTTGTTTTTGGCCACAAGGCATGTAGAATCTTAGGTCTCTGACAAGGATTGAACCTGCACACCCTTGCATTAGAAAGTGAAGTTCTAACTACTGGACCACCAGGGAAGTTCCTATAATCCCACTTATATTTAAAAGTGAGATAACAGACTTGAAGAGTTTGAAAGAAAGTGAAGTCACTCAGTCGTGTCCGACTATTTGCAACCCCATGGACTATAGCCTTCCGGGCTCTTCCGTCCATGAAATTTCCAGGCAAGAGTACCAGAGTGGGTTGTCATTTCCTTCTCCAGGGGATCTTCCCAGCCCAGAAATTGAACCTGGATCTCCTGCATTGCAGGCAGACGCTTTACCCTCTGAGCCATCAGGGAAGAGTTTACCCTACCCATAAACAGTAAATCTAGGATTCCAGTTCAGGTGTTATGACCCCATGCAATATTCTTTCCCGTACAGCTCACTGTTACTATGGTTTAAAAATTCAAATTTGTTTGAATCAAATAAGCAATGTAATTGGTTTAGTGTTATAAGGTGACTTAAGTAGATTGCATCTAAGACTAGGTTTCCAACCTAATCATCTATCCTTTTTTGTTTTTTTTTTGACTTCTAATTAACTGTCTGGGGTTTCCTGGATGGCTCAGTAGTAGAGAATCCATCCATCTGCAATAGAGGAGATGTGGGTTCAATCCCTGGGTCAGAAAGATCCCTTGGAGAATGAAATGGCAACCCACTCCAGTATTCTTGCCTGGGAGATCCATGGACAGAAGAGCCCGACAGGCTACAGTCCATGGAGTCACAAAGAGTCCAGCATGACTTAGCAACTAAACAACAACAACAAATTACATATCTACATGACAAGCAACAAATGCAAGCAACTAGATTCTAATAAGTGAAGGTGAAATTCCTAGATTTTGAGATAGATTATTTTTTAAATTTGCTTGAATGAATCACACAGCATGTGGAATCTTAGTTCCTAAACCAAGGATTGAATCCACACCCCTTGCGTTGTAAACACAGAGTCTTAACCACTGGACCACCAGGGAAGTCCCAGATATGGATATTTTAAGCAGACATCCCAGGAGTTATAAATTCACATGACCTTGTTCTCCAACAGTAACACCTCTGCTCTTATCCCAACAATGTTGTGTATCACTTAGTAATGCCAGCTACTAGTGAACATTATAGAGTAGTCACAATCCTAACATCTCAGCAGCTTCATGAAATAGAAGTTTATTTTGCATTCATGTAAAATCCAAAAGGAGTTCTCCTGGGCAGGTCTCATCCAATTGAGAGGAGGGACCCAGGTTTCTTGTGTTTCATGTTGCACCATCTTCAATATATGCCTGAATTCCACTGAGCAGAGAAGAACATGAGGACTCTTGTGTGGGAGGTGTTTATGGGCCATAAGTAAAAGTAGATACATCATGACTCAGTCACCCTCAGGGCAGCTGGGAAAAGCAGTCAAGGTGTACCCCCAGGAAGAAGAATAAATGGATTTGGTGATCAGTTCAGTTCAGTTCAGTCTCTCAGTCGTCTCCGACTCTTTGAGATCCCAGAACTGTAGCACACCAGCGTTCCCTGTCCATCATCAAGTTTATTCAAACTCATGCCCATTGAGTCGGTGATGCCATCCAACCATCTCATCCTCTGTTGTTCCCTTCTCCTCCCGCCTTCAATCTTTCCCAGCATCAGGGTCTTTTCAAATGAGTCAGTTCTTCACATCAGGTGGCCAAAGTATTGGAGTTTCAGCTTCAGTATCAGTCCTTCCAATGAATATTTAGGACTGATTTCCTTTAGAATGGACTGGTTGGATCTCCTTTTAGTCCAAGGGCCTCTCAAGAGTCTTCTCCAACACCACAGTTCAAAAGCATCAATTCTTGGCTCTCAGATTTCTTTATAGTCCAACTCTCACATCCATGGATGACTACTGGAAAAACCATAGCCTTTCAGATCAGATCAGTCGCTCAGTCACGTCGGACTCTTTGCGACCCCATGAATCGCAGCACGCCAGGCCATCCAGCCATCTCATCCTCTGTCATTCCCTTCTCCTCCTGCCCCCAATCCCTCCCAGCATCAGAGTCAACTCTTCGCATGAGGTGGCCAAATTACTGAAGTTTCAGCTTTAGCATCATTCCTTCCAAAGAAATCCCAGGGCTGATCTCCTTCAGAATGGACTGGTTGCATCTCCTTGCAGTCCAAGGGACTCTCAAGAGTCTTCTCCAACACCACAGTTCACAAGTATCAATTCTTCGGCACTCAGCCTTCTTCACGGTCCAACTCTCACATCCATACATGACCACAGGAAAAACCATAGCCTTGACTAGACGAACCTTTCTTGGCAAAGTAATGTCTCTGCTTTTGAATATGCTATCTAGGTTGGTCATAACTTTCCTTCCAAGGAGTAAGCATCTTTTAATTTCATGGCTGCAGTCACCATCTGTAGTGATTTTGGAGCCCAGAAAAATAAAGGCTGACACTGTTTCCACTGTTTCCCCGTCTATTTCCCATGAAGTGGTGGGACCACCATAGCCTTTATTGGAATGCAATTTTAAGGTTAACCTAATATATGTCCTAGGAGATCAGCCCTGGGATTTCTTTGGAGGGAATGATGCTGAAGCTGAAACTCCAGTACTTTGGCCACCTCATGCAAAGAGCTGACTCATTGGAAAAGACTCTGATGCCGGGAGACATTCGGGGCAGGAGGAGAAGGGGACGACAGAGAATGAGATGGCTGGATGGCATCACTGACTTGATGGATATGAGTCTGAGTGAACTTCGGGAGTTTGTGATGGACAGGGAGGCCTGCAGTGCTGCGATCCATGGGGTCACGAAGAGTCGGACACGACTGAACGACTGAACTGAATGAACTGAATATATGTCCTACAAACAGATTGCACCTTCTTATTTTTTAAATTCCCTGTCCTATACAGCAGGCCTTCACTGAACATCTACCTGATGACATCCCAGATCTACACTTTCAAATGAATGCTTTCCTTGGCAAGACTACCCACCTGGGGAGGCTACCCACATATGCCAATGATTTTGTCAATGCTCAACATAATTTTTCAATACTTCTCTCTGCTTGAGTGTGTGTCAGAATCTGTGACACTTCTTAATACTTGATCTGTAGCGCACACTATGATGTGGAGCACTGTTTTCAGTGGGTATCTCAAAGATTATTAAGACACAATGCCTGTGCATGGACGTTTGCCATCTTATGTAGAAGATAAGGCAAAGGTTTATATAGTGATGATACAAGGCAAAATGTGTCAGGTACCATTGTGAGGTGCAAAGGATGATAAGGGCCAAAAAGAGAAGAGGTAATTTAGAGCTGAGCTTGCAAGGTACTGTGTGATGCCGGTGGCTATAAATCCTTATCCTGTAGTTGGGTTGGTCTTGGGAAGCAAAACTAAAAGCTGCCTAAAACTAGGTCTAGGAATAAATTAGATGAATACATTAGATAATACCATTTGGAGCAGTCTGTCACATCCCTAGGTTAAGAAATGGTTTTGAAGGCAATACCACCTTCAAACAGAAGAAACTGATGGCCAAATGAACCAATCAAAAGCTGCCTGTAAAATGGGTCACACCTGCCTGGCATCTAATTTTTGACCATTCATCTCTATGCCCATCTGTACCTCCATTTCCTCAACCGTAAAAAGAAATAACATAAACCAGATGGAAGGTTTTCAATGGAACGATGAACGTATCCAGAGGTTGTAGACCTTGTGAGATTTCACTTGCACAAAGCAATTATGTTATATGACGCTATATGGCAGTAACATAGCATTTGAGAATCACTGGGCTGTACAACTGCCAAGTCATCTTCCCGTTTGCACGTTCTATGCTCCGCACACAGCAGATGAGGGGAGCCACCATGCCACTGGGTGACAGAAAACAGCCACCTGCCAGGGGCCGATCATCTGTCTCATGGCCAAAAAGCCCTGGGAACTCCAAGACCCTGGGCACTGTCCTGCTTCTCTGTCATCAGTTCTCCAGTCACCCTATTTTACTTCTCTCAGAGTATTCATGACTCAAATCATTCATTTGTTTACCTTTGAATTGTATGTTTTTCCCACTAGGGAGACAGAGAAAAAAATAAAGCTGAAATTAATTTGTTGTTGGAATACAAAAGGCCCTTGAATGGAATTCTGTACTGTAACTGTAACTGAAGTAGTTCTTACCCGTGGGGGTGACTCTTTGGAAGTGCTAATTTAGGAAATTTCATCTGAATGGATTGAACCTCAGGGATGGAAACAAGGAGGTCTGTTCATGGTTATTGTAACATCTCTGAGCCGAAGTGGATGTAAATGAAGTAGCAGGAAATAGGAACATTGGTGAGCTACCTTTAAGGGGGAGAGAATTCCTGAGTCACTATGGGGACTAAGTCAGAAAGAATACACACCCTTCATGCTTCTGACCATTCTTTTCTGCCATGCTCACCTTCCCTCTGTCACACCTGTCATACCTTCTTCTGGTTAGAATCTCTATCCTCACACACACACACAGTCACAATCATAGCATTTTCTTTGCTTTTTTATTCCCTATTTTGTTGTCTTTTATCCAAAACAAATATGGATTATCAGGGAATAAAAAGGAAATAGCCTTGAAACATACACATTACCATATGTAAAATAGATAGCCAGTGGGAGTTTGATGTATATCACAGGGCACCCAAAGCCCGTGCTCTGACAACTGGAGGGATGGGGTGGGGAGAGAGGCGGGAGGGGGGTTCAGGAGGGAGAGGACATACGTGTGCCTACGGCTGATTCACCTTCATGTGTGGCAAAGCCCATCACAATATTGCAAAGTAATTATCCTCCAATTATGTGCTAATATATGCCAAGAATGGAAAATGAGAGTTAAATTGTATATTAAAGAAGTATAGAGTTATATTAGATTATAAACAGAAGAGTACAAATGATATATTTTGGAGAGTTGTAAATTTTAAGAACTTTTACTAAACAATGATTATGGTCTCTTGCCTGGAAAGTAGCTGAAATTATGAATTATTTCTATAAATGAGAAATAATAAAAGTACCTGCCCCTTTCCACATCTCTGAAACACTACAAGATTAATGATAAACATGATACATTTGAAATTATTTTATATTTTTTCAGAAACATTTATTGAAATATATCTTAAAAGAAAGGAGCAAATTCTAAATGTAATTAAAATAAACATTATTTCTTGCTTTCTATCATCACAATTTCCCTATATATTCTAAACTAATTTTTTTTTCAGTATAATTCTTATTGGAGTTCCGAGGTGGCTCAGTGATAAAGAATCTGCCTGCCAATGCAGGAGACATGGGTTTGACTGATCCCTGGGTCAGAAAGATCCCCTGGAGAAGGGAAAGTCTACCCACTCCAGTGTTCTTGCCTGGGAAATTCCATGGACAGAGGAGCTTGATGTGCTGCTGTCCATGGACTTCAAGAGAGTCAGACATGACCCAGTGATGAAACAACAACATAGTTCTTATTTCTGGATATCTGAGAATTTAGAAAGCCCAGTTACGTTCATGGGATTCTCCAGGCAAGAATACTGGAGTGGGTTGCTGTACCCTCCTCCAGGGAATCTCCCAACCCAGGGATGGAAGGTTTCTTTACCACTAGCGCCACCTGGGAAGTGCACGGTTATGCTCATTCACATGTATATATATCGCACATAATCCTCACTATATTGTACCATAATTATATAATTTTCTACCTGTGAGTGTCTTGGAGAAGACACTGTGTTTACTTTTGCATCCTTGATGCCTTGAGTAAATGAGATGCTTAATAAATGAGATTAATGAATGAAGAGAGTCATACAATATAAATCATGCTATGACATTTCATAGCACAAGAATTAATAATATTGAATTACTCTTGGAAAAAGCAACCTATTTGATTTCTTGTATAAAAGCCAATAAAATATGAATGTTCTTGAAAAGAAGAAACAAATATTTCAATATCTAAAATATAATTTCCACCACTGATTTATTCTCAGGGAAAGTAGAATAAAGAATCTCATAGGTTCAAGTCTCTTTTCTTTATTATTACATAAATCGTTTTTTCCACCTGTTTGTGGGTTATAAGTAAAAAAAAAAAATTTTAATGGAAAATGAAAAGGGGAATTTTATGTTAAAAATAATCACTATATTCACAGAATAATCTTACCCCTTCACATAAATACCCTGAAAATAAGAATAATTCACATTTTTCCCTGTGATTATATTTATATACATGTTAGAGGATAAAGGGCTTCCCTGATAGCTCAGTTGGTAAAGAATCTACCTGCAATGCTAGAGACCTGGGTCCAATCCCTGATACCCTGGACAAGGGAGCGGCTACACACTCCAGTATTCTGGCCTGGAGAATTCCATGCACTGTATAGTCCATGGGGTCACAAAGAGTCGGACACAACTGAGAGACTTTCACTTTCTAGGATAAAGATTATATCTCATATATAGCTATATGTTATACATCTATTTTAATTTTTACTTTAAGCCAACTTACTTTGATTATATATAATAATTATTTACTTATTTGGCTGTATTGGCGTGGGGATCTCTACTTGTGGCTTAGTTGCCCCAGGGCATGTGGGATCTTATTTCCGACCAAGGCTTTCAGGTGGCGAAGTGGTAAAGAATCTGCTTGCCAATGCAGGAGACATGGGTTCGATCCCTGGGTCGGGAAGATCCCTTGGAGTAGGAAACGGTAACCTGCTCTAGTATTCAGGCCTGGAAAATTCCATGGACAGAGGATCCTGGTGGGTTACAAGTCCATGGGGTCACAAAGAGTCAGACATGACAGCACACACAATAATAATTATCATATGCCATATTAAATATTTAAATTTATCAGATATTAATAAATTTATTAATTTAAATAAAAAATTAAATACTAAATTGAAGTAAATGAAGATTTTACAAAAAGTGGTGGGAAATGACAACTTTTTCCCTTTGACTATTCTGAAATGTTGATAGACCTTGCACACGTGGTGCTGGTCTTCATGTTTTCTCACCTTCATTTAGGCCAGCTCAAGAAAGAGCAACACCCTGGCCTAGGAAGAGAATCAACTTCACAGTCAGATGTTCTCAGACTCGAATTGCTCTCTCCCACTATTTTGAGGTCATGAGTCCTTAAACAAACCACTTTACCTTTCTAGCACTCTGGCCATCAGTCCAGTGGGGGTGATTCCCAATCACCCCCTCCAACACACCTTCACTCCTCTCACGTATTAAGTCCTCTGTAAACACTAGCATGCATGCTCTTACTTCCTGACACTTAAATCTTATTTCAAGATATACAGAAATCTCTTTGAATCCATTACTTCACAATGATGCCTCCTTTTTTTTTTTTTTTCTGTTAAACCTTCCACTATGGCTTCTGAAACCACACATGTGCAATAGTGCATAGTTCATATGACTAAGATGTAATACCTGTAACAGCATTTGCTCATCCTGGTAGGTTGAATCTCAAATTGGCGGCCTCCAACTGGTTATCTGTTGAAACACTTTATCCTTTCATAAGGGTGAATCCAGTGTGCACTGAGTAATGCATAATAAAATTAGTTTTGGGAGAAAGAAACCAAGTTTAAAAGAAAAAAAAAGAAGAAGGGACAGATAAGCGCAGTAAAATAATCTCCAATGACTTCATTGTGAAGTAATGACTTTTACCAAATAACTGCATTGTAGTTTTATCTTTCCAACCAAGATTGTGTTAATGCTCTAAAATTAAATCTCTTGTGAAAGTTATCTGGAATTTCTCAACAAGATTTTAAAGGGGTTTTATTTTTTCATTGGAGGTCATGCCTCAAGAATTTGTAGGAATTCCGCCTGGAAAGTAATAATCAGTGGAAACTGGCAGTCAAAGCTAATTTATATTACTCTTCCAGATAAAAATTCCTTCCGTCTTAGACCTGCATTTCAAAAAAGATTATTATCACTCTGGAGAGAATACATCAGTGTAGGAAAAAAAAAAAAAAGAATGACCTCAAAGATGTCTTGCTGCCTCTGTGCAACTTCAGGTCTGCTTCTTTTTAAAACTCCCTTTTTAATTCTTTTTTTTTTTTTTTTTTGAAATGTTTTGAGGCTATTCAAAGTGGGAGGATGTCAGAGGCATGCCTGAGGAGGACACCCAAAATGATGTTTCCTAGTTTGCCTGCTGTGGGAGTTCATGACACATCTTGGGTGGTGGGAAAAGGAGGACAGAATAAGGAAATATGGGTTCAGCCTCCGGATCAAGAAGAGGAAGGTGTTTTTCCTACAGCAATATATTCTCATTCCCTTAGTGCCTAAAAAGATCGGTCCTTCCCAAATCAGATTCTTTGTCCCTCCTTTAGCTATGTTTGTATTTTCATATGCATGAGCTATTCACTTAATGGAAAAGCCTTGGTTATTTTTAATGACCTACCTAAATTTAAACCTCAGCTCCTCTATTTACAAGTTACGTAAGCCCTCAGCATCTCAGTTTCCATATCTATAAAATGGGTTTTATAGACTTGTTAGGAGTCAGCTGTGTGTTATATGTAAACCACTCAGCTCAGTATTTGGTCAGAGCCAAATAGAGGTTTTCTGGAAAAATAAGTGGGTCAATAAATATTTGTTTTTTTTTTCTACCCTCTCCAGAAAATGTGAGGTATTACTCCAGTGTGGATAACTTGTCTTTTCAAGGATCCCATCAATGAAGCACTAACACTCTCTGTGGTGATGCTGAAAAGTAAAGCCTCCAGGTATTCTTGAATCAGTATCAGTTACAATCCACAAGAGATATGACGAATCAAAATCTGTACAACCTGATCAGGTATTCAGAAGCCCCACCCATTTCTCAAGACTAGAAACACACCTAGGAGATTAAGAATAACTTTGAAGGACCATTTTTTTTATTTATATGATTTCAGTCTGAGATACAGTAAACAAAACAAAACAAAACAAAACATGGTATCAAAACCAAATGGCTGGCCTTTTCTTTCATCCCAGATGTATGTAATGAATGGATCAGACTCACCAAACTTCCAGCATTCAACAGACCAAAACTGAACAGAGGAAGCATTTCATTTACTAAGAATTCAGTCCCTCTCACTGAAATACTTCAGCAGTTAAACCAAAATCTGCTAGCATCATAAGTACAATTTGTACAATTCCAAAAAGCTTATATTTGGGACATGGCCATTGTTAATACTATGTGGCTTTTCAGTGGGTAGGTAATTCTTTAACAGTAGAAACAGAAGACAGATTCGCTTCCAATTGTGAGCTCATTCCTAAGGTCAGAACTGAAAGCTGAAAGAGAAACAGAGTCCAAAATAAACATCAGTTTGGACTGTAAAGCATTTCTCACTGAGGGTGCCCAGGTTTATAGGAAGGAATTCCACCTCAAACAAGGAGACATCTAACTCACTTTTCCCACTGAGTGAGTGGGTATATCTAGTGTCTCTGCCTGCTCACGTTGATCCATTCCCCCACCTCCGATCCATTTTCCTAAGGCCCTGATTTAAGAACCACACGAATCCAGAGTCCTCCTGACTTGTTGCACTTTAGTTGCTCTGGAGGGGCAAAAAATAGAGTTATAAACTATCTGTAGGAACAGTCACTAACATGGTTGGCCAAAAAACCTCAGTAAGAGAGCCAAAAAGTTTAATTTGTTGTAACCTATGATTTCTTAGTAAATATTAACTAATGTGGGAAGTATGCATGGATTTACTTCCCTAGGCTGTTTGAACCTTTTAAATCATAATTTTTTTAAAACAAAAAATTTAAGCAAGACCTTAAAAAATGACTCATAAAGGAAGGGTGTTTTGTTTGCTTCCCTCACCTCCTCCACGCTACCCATCTTCAGAGTGATGTTTTTCTTTCATGAGCTTGTCCCTTTCACTTATGTGCCTGGTTGATGGATAGTCCCCTCTGCAGATGTCTCCAAACCTCCCTCTGGTCAAGAGCCTGAACAAACCAACCACTGTGCACCAAGATACTTACCTTCCTTTACTTCAGTCACCTCTGCCAACTGGATGCTCCATTGCGACAAGATTGAAGACTTAACCACTGACCCAGATGCACACTCCCAGGAGCCCTATGCAGAGTCATGACTGAGACATGAACCAGAAGCCTGCATGTCTCCTCACCATGACAATTATCTTCCTAGCCCAACCTGCACAATTATCTTCCTAGCCCAACCTGAAGAAGCTCAGTTGACCTGAAAATAGCTGTCTGTATAGAGTGGATTCTTAGAAGCTATTCTTTCTTTACAATTGATTCATTTATTTATTCATAGTTTTCAGAATGCCAGATGCTGCCTTCCTTAGATCCAATAGACACAGAACTACTTTAGAATTTAGGAAATTTCCAACATGTGTATGTTGGGAATATATATATTAATATATTAATCAACTGTCAGTTTCATACCAACTCTGTACCAATTGGAGAAATGAGGGAAAGGAATAAGATGAAAAAAAGCAAGAAAAGCTGCATGATATACTGCAGAATATGAACACATCAGTGTGGCTAGAGACTGGCATTCATTCATTTGAGAAAAAGGGTATTAACTGGGGACTGGAAAGCTGGGGAAATGGGGGGACGTGCTGAGAGGACCCATTGGAAAGATCTTCCAAATGCCATTGATTTTGATTTTGCAAACCAAAAGAGAACTAAAGGAAGCATATGGAATTCGTGATGTGGAATGATAGTATTAGCTGCAGTTTGGAGAACAGCCAGAGTTAGGGACTGACCAATGGCAGAGACGCTAGTACAAAGGCTCTGGCAGTGTGGAAGGTCTGAATTAATGTCAGTGAAGAGAAGTAGAAGAGAATGGGACAAATTAAGGAACTTGGCTAAAATTAACATGGTCTCACAACAGTCCTCTTTTGGAACAGACATGCTTTCTGGTAGTGAATGTAGCTTAAAACTAAAACAATTTCAGAACTAGGGTTTGGAAATCCCTCTTAAATACTGAATATGTAACTATAGCAGGAGGACTTGTCTTGTTTCTCTCTTTACTAATACGTGACTTCAGAGCCAAACTAAAATATCAATTCAAGCACATTCACAATGAATGTCCTTGTGTAGGAGGTGGGGGTGGTACAAAGATGAAAAAAGATATCGTCTCTGCCCTTAGAGGTTTTGGAGACTAGTTCAATGGTTCCCAATGGTTATGTGTTGTGAACAATTGTGGACTGAGCCATAATGAAAAATTTTAAATGACAATGCAAGGCAGCATATATAAGTGTCTAATAACAGTGATGATAAAGGTTATAATAGAATTTTTGAGTTCTTTATTTGAGCTTTGCATTGCGTGGATTAGTTCATCTAGTCCTTAGAGAAAAAGAAAGCTACCATTTCCTTCTCTCTTTTGAAATAAGCCACAGAGGCATAGAAAAGTTAAGACACTTACCTTCGATCACATAGCTAGAAGCGGGAGGGCCAGTGGGTACTCAGCAGGTCTGTGGTGGATGCTGTGGTGTGCTGCCCAGACCTTCTTTGGGGACCAAGAAAGGTACTCATCCTCCAAGAGCAGGAAAGGAGTGTTGACTGCTCATGATTCTTGGTTTCTCCAAGAATTGTCATTGGCTGAAAGAAGCTGCCTCGCCTGTGGTTTAGTCTGGTGGTGGGAGAAAGGTATAAATTGGTCTCAGTTGGAAAACTCTGGGAGGATCATCCCACCTCCAGAGCTCCAAGGATTGGCTGAAGTCTCTGTAGCAATAGTGTTACAGTTCAGCTTCTCCCTCTGCACATTATTACTTCTTTCCCTCCTCCAAAAATATTGACCCCAAGAGTAGCCTGCAATAATTCTCTTCGTGACCCAGGAATATGAGTTGTAAGAAGGCTTGACTGTGAAGACTGTGTGTTGAGCTACCAAGCTGGACAATAGAAGAGTCATCACAGATAATTTGAGCCAAGTGTGAAGAAAGGGTAAATTTTGAAAAACAAAGATTAGATGCTTCTAGGAGTAATGGCAAGAAATTGAAGTGTATTTGGGGACTGAGGACAAGATGCATCTGATAAGAATAGGAGGTTTAAGTGGTTATTAGAGGTGAGGGATGAGGGTTTTGTTCACGCTGCTTATTGGATGCCAGAGTCAGGAGCTTCTTTCTTGCTCTCTTCTTGAGAATGGAAAAAGATTAATAAGATTTAAACAATATTTTAAGAAAATCAACCAGGTGTCTGTGGAGAAGATGGACTAGAACAGGAGTGCCGAACACCAGTGACATTTTGTGCTAAAAATAATCCACAAGAATTGTTGACTAATTGGGCAAGGGAAGCCAGGGAAAAGTAGGAGTCATGGAGACTTGAAATCTTCAAGCCTGGGTAATGGGAGAAGAACAGGTGTCCTTCCGGAGAGATGTGACCTGCTTGCCCTCCTTGGGATATCTTCATGGAGAGTTACTATGCACATAGACGGTTGAATCTAAGGATAACTCCCTCTTATATATCGGCCTTCCTTGGTGGCTCAGACAGTAAAGAATCTGCCTGCAGTGTAGGAGACCCAGGTTTGATCCCTGGGTCGGAAAGATCCCCTGAAGAAGGGAAAGGCAACCCACTGCAGTATTCTTTTTTTTTTTTTTTGCAGTATTCTTGCTTGGGAAATTCATGGACAAAGGAATCTGGAGGGCTACAGTTCATGGGGTCGCAAAGAGTCAGATATGACTTAGTGACTAAGCAGCAGCAGCAGCAGCTCTTATCATATACTTTGTGGAAATGTCCTTCTTTTCTGAAATATCCCTTGATTAACCCTCTCCAGCAAATTCACCATTTTGGATGTTGGCCTCAAGGAGATGATGATGAGAAAATAGTTAAGCTTCTTTGGGGATAATCTGCAGTTTGAGTATTTTTCCCAGAGTCACTGCCCTGTCGTGGGAGTGTGACACTCAGAGTGAAGGCACACAGAGGACAGGACAGAGGCTGTGTCTTCTGTGACACAAGGCAAGTGTTCATCGTTTATCCAAGGGCAACTGTATTCAGCCTCGAACCTTAGGTTCTTATTAACCTCAGCTGCCATATTTGAAGTGCAAACTTCCCTAATAGATACCAGTTTTACTCTGGATATGTTATCGATTAAGATACCCATGATATGAGTTCCTATGTATGCATAGGTCTGGTGACCTGGTCATAATTAGTTACTAATCATTTGGTGAAATCAAGTAGGAAAGACATACCAAAACACTATTTGTGTTTTATAATCAGCCTTCCCAAGACAAGTTCTTTCTGGCTTTCAGCCATAGGAAACAAGATGTTTTATTTCAATGTGAATTTCCTGATTCCAAATTTAAATAAAATAACAAAAAATGTGACAGATGAGGAAAGCAATGACCCCAATGATATGATTACATTAAATTGCAGAATTGAGGGGAGCAAACAGAGATGGGAAAAGAGAGACTAATATTTTCAACTGTGAGCCAGAGGTGTAATAATTAAAATTTCAAGTTTGGATAACAGAATGGTCTTATTTGAATCTCTTCTCTATAATGTTACAATGAATCCATTACTTGGGGAAAATATGTTGTACCTTTATATTTTTACTGTTTCTCCTTGCTTCTCTGCTTTTCTTTTTCTATTCAGCTTTTACTTAGTTGCTTAGACCAGAAGTGTCAAAACTCTGTGGAGAACAGCTGTTCTCCTTGTTGGCTCCTCTGTTGAGGAAGTGTTCAGAATGTCCTAAAGGCACATGCCTTCTATGAGCTGTCCCATTCCAGATGTAAACTAGGAGACTGATTTTTTTATTCTCTGAGAAAGAAAGAGAGGCAACGGACTTAAATTCTCTCTTAGGTATCATATGGAAATTATTTGGAACCAAAGCTCCAAGATGGCGAAGCTCTCAGGAGGTCCCAATGCAGTGGGTTCAATAGGATATAAACAAGACATTAACAACCCAAGGCTTTGGGGTGGAGTCAGAGAAGACTAAAGGTTTCTCTTCCGCCAGGAAAGTCCCCTGAAACCCCATCTGCCAGCCTAGGTCAATTGTCTTTTTATAAGTGACCAGGAACACTTGCCTCTTTCCCAATACACTAACTACAAAGCACATATTTTTATAGTAATCCCCTAAAGCGCCCCCTCCCCAGTAGATGTGGAGTGGAGGATGTCTCATATTTAACATCGCAACCACAATGTCTGGTAGAGTAGGCAGCACATCTAAAGTGCTCAGTAAATATCTGAAGGATGCAATCAGTTTTAAACTCAGCTGGATACAGCTGGAAGAGAGTTGAGAAGGCCTAAAAGACAAGCTGTGCTGGGAAAAGGAAAGATGCAGAGGTTCTCTGTCTCAATCTCAGGCATAGGACTCTGAGAGACAAATTCCTTGCAGGCTCACAGGGCACCAGCCGGCGAGGGAGCATCAGTGCCCAAGAGGTTGCTCAGACAGACAGAGAGGATGTTAGTTTTTTTCCAGAACTTGATTGGCTCCCCAGGTTAAGGTGGGTGCTCAGTCCTGTCTGGCTCTTTGTGACTCCATGGACTATAGTCCCCCAGGCTCCTCTGTCCATCAGATTTCCCAGGGAAGAATACTGGAGTGGGTTGCCATCTCCTCCTCCAGGGGATCTTCCTAGCCCAGAAATCGAACCTGAGTCTCCTGCATTGGCAGGCAGACTCATTACCGCTGAGCCACCAGGGAAACCTGTTAAGGTCTTGATGTGCTGTGCTTAGTCACTCAGTTATGTCAGAGTCTTTTTGACCCCATGGACTGTAGCCCGTGAGGCTCCTCTGTCCATGGGGATTCTCCAGGCAAGAATAGTGGAGTGGGTTGTCATGCCCTCTTCCAAGGGGTCTTCCCGACCCAGGGATCAAACCCAGGCGGATTCTTTACTGTCTGAGCCATCTGTGAATGAGTGAGTGAAAGTCTCTTAGTCGTGTCTGACTCTTTGTGACCCCATGGACTATATAGTCCATGGAATTCTCCAGGCCAGAATACTGGAATTGGTAGCCTTTTCCTTCTCCAGGGGATCTTCCCAACCCAGGGATTGAACCCAGGTCTCCCGCATTGCAGGTGGATTCCTTACCAGCTGAGCCACAAGGGAAGCCCCTTAAAGTGGGTAGGACTCAGCAATTCCTACTCATTCCCACTAGGGGATGTGACATTGCTGAAAGTCTGAAATTACCAGAAAGGATTTACAATTGTGGGTGGAAAGCATTTGGTGGTGGAAGACATCTGGATAGACCCTCTGGTCTGGGGACCAAATTGGAATCACCCTGAGACCTCAGGGGGTCCACACTCTCAGGAGAGACATGGACATCAGCAGCAGGAGGCCTCTGGGCTCTAATTAATTCAGACTTGGAGAGCAGAGAGCAGCAGCACAGATGTATTGGGAGAAGGGCATTGCTGCAGGACCAAAGGAGGAGAAGGACAGTTTCTGAGTCCACCTGGGCTTCTGCCATAGACCAAGGCAGCTTCTAATAAAGAGCAAGGTGGATGGGAAGAAATGTATTTATAACTGCCTGGCATATGTAGATTGTTTCAGTTACTAATATAACCAGTGATGGGGAAGAAAAAGCACACATTTTTTTTTTTTGGCTTTACTCTCCAATCCTGTTACCAGTGGGTAGAACCTTTTGATGACAATGAGAGCATGTATGTGTGCTCAGTCTTGTCCGGATCTTTGTGACCCCATGGACTGTAGACTGCCAGGCTCCTCTCTCCATGGAATTTCCCAGGCAAGAACACTGGAGCAGGTTGCCATTTCCTGTTCCAGGGGATCAAACCAGCATCTCTTGCATTGGCAGGTGGATTCTTTACTGGTATGCCATCTTGGAAGCCCTAACTATGAGAGTATTTTGCTATAAAACAAAGAAGCTACAATTTCTCTCCACATAAGAATGGAATGTGAGGAATTTGTAATCCTGCAATAGATTATTTTAATTTATCATTTATACAGAAGTAAATTTAAATAATAGAGATTTGCCTAACCTGAAAAGTAAATAGAGAAGTGAGGGCTGGAGGAGAGATTTTATCTTTGATTAGAAGTAAGATGAATTCATCAGCTTCCCTGGTGGATCAGCTGGTAAAGAATCTGCCTGCAATGCAGGAGACCTGGGTTCAGTCCCTGGGTTGGGAAGATCCCCTGGAGAAGGGAATGACTACCCACTCTGGTATTCTTGCCTGGAGAATTCCATGGACAGAGGAGCTTGGCAGGCTACAGTCCAAGAGTTGGATGTGACTGAGCAACTGATAATAACACAAGATAAATTCATGACATATAACTTAATTATCATCATCTCAATTTCCACCAAAGGTCAGGAGACCTGGTGAAACCTGAACATTAGAGAAAAGATGTATTGATGTTTCACCTATGAAACATGGTAAACATTATTATTATTCTGGGAAAAGAATCACTGCTGCTGCTGCTAAGTCACTTCAGTCGTGTCTGACTCTGTGCGACCCCATGGACTGCAGCCCACCAGGCTCCTCCGTCCATGGGATTTTCCAGGCAAGAGTACTGGAGTGGGGTGCCATTGCCTTCTCTGAAAGAATCACTAGGGAAGTCAAAAGATAAATGTTCCCAACAGAACAAAAGACAGTGGGATATAGAGAGGTTTGAGAGCTGGCAGACATACTTCTACATATGCGTGTACTATTTATTCCTTGTACGTCCAAATCATCCATACAAATAAGCAAAAATAAATATTTTGCTCCACATCTCATACAACCCAGAACACTGAAACACAAAATGACCACCTCTGGTTAAGAGATTATTTGGTCTTGTACTGTATGAGGTACTGAGAATTTATTAAAGATGCAAAAATTATTTAGGTATTTTCCTTTTCTAGTTTATTGTTCTTTTCTGACACCAACAACATCATATTAAATAATATATAAAGTAAAAGTATCCAGCACTTACTGCATGCTAAGTACTACTTTAAAAACTTTATACAGGTTTACTCAGGGGGAAAGTGTATGAGGTAGGTGCTAGTCATTCCCTGTATCACAGATAAAGAACCAAAGAGGATATTAAGCAAGTCAATTGAGGTTTTATAGCCAGTAAGTAGCAGATGTGGGACTTGATGTCAGGTTTTCTGCTCCCTTAGAGTATGCACATAACTTCTACACTATACTGCTCTGTGAATAGAGTAAATCCAACAGAATCTTATGAGTATCTCCCACAGGCAAGGTCCTATGGAAAATACAAAGATTACTCATGCAGGGATGGTTACAGGGAAGATGTAAGCTCTAGAATCATTATGGGAAGAGAAGATAAAAGAAATAGAATTCACAGTCCTTGTGCTTAAGGGTCTGACAAATTATCAGCAGAGAAAACATGGCAAGAAAGCTTGTTCAAGAAAATAATATATCATGTAAATAAAGAAATGGTGCATAGAATGTAGGAATGGTCAGAAAGAAGTGTTGTGTTGAATGAACAGTCTTTGGTTCCAGTAAAAAAAAAAAAAATCACTCTCAGTTCTGGGTCCACATTTGTTCAGCTGGTTTTCTTTCTTTTTCTTTTTTTGAGTCCCTGTTATTTTCAAGAGCTTTCAAGTGCATTGTTTTCCTTAATGTTCACAATAACTCATGTCATCCTCATTTTACAAATGAAGAAACTGCAGTTCAGAGAAGTTAAATAAACATTCCCAGGATGACACCATTAAGTGATCAAACTTGGATTAAAAGCCAAGAAAGTCTCTCTGATCCTAGAGCCACTTGGCCACCCTATTTCACTTTAGAGAAACATGTCTATTCATCAACTGTTATTTAATAGAATAAGAAGTAGAATCTTGTGACTGATCGCAGTCATCCAAACTCTTCCATGTCCAGATAACCCTTTGGTTTAGTGAGTGCTGCAAATGAACTTGGCTTTGCCTTGCTAATCCCAGATGTCTAAGAGATGACTGAAGTGAAGTGAAAGTCAGTCGTATCCAACTCTTTGCGACTCCATGGACTATACAGTCCATGAAATTCTCCAGGCAAGAATACTGGAGTGGGTTGCCATTCCCTTCTCCAGGGGATCTTCCCAACCCAGGGATCAAACCCAGGTCTCCCACATTGCAGGCAGATTCTTTACCAGCTGAGCCACCGTGAAGCTACAGTAAATGACAGGTCACCCTGATTTTCTTGCTTAAATGCACTGGAATGCTCAAGTGTAGTGTTTTGGTAATCATGCCCCTCCAAATAAGTAAGTGTTAATTGCTCAGTCGTGTCCGACTCTTTGTGACCCCATGGACTGTAGCCTGGCAGACTCTACTGTCCATGGAATTCTCCAGGCAAGAATACTGGGGTGGGTTGCCATTTCCTCCTCCAAGGGATCTTCCCTACCCAGGGATTGAACCCGGGTCTCCTGTATTACAGGCAGATTCTTTACCATCTCAGCCAACAACGGTTAAGCATGTCTGGGGCTTTGTTGTCCCATGTTATTGTGATGGGGAAGAATACACCTGACTCCATATTGATCTATTCCTTTGGCTTTAACTTTTGTGCTCTGTAGCCTGTGCTTAGTCATGCTGGCTTTGCACCTTTTGGAAAAGAATGCTGCCTATAGCCTGAAACATACAGGATAACTATTCTCAAAATTTTGCTTTAAAAAGTCCATTCATATAGAGATAAAAAGTTGCAGAACAGAGAATAATATTTGTCTCATTGGAGATTTACAGAAACATTGTGACCTGACCTACATGGACAGCTGCAGGAATGAAGGATTCCTACACCAAGAGTTTGCAACAACTAACCACACTCCTCCGTCACTCTGCCTTTAAAATTGCACTGCTGAAACCCTTAGAGGAGTTGGAGTGTGAGCCACCTGTCTCCCTACTGCTGCTGCTGCTGCTGCTGCTAAGTCGCTTCAGTCATGTCTGACTGTGTGTGACCCCATAGACGGCAGCCCACCAGGCTCCCTGTCCCTGGGATTCTCCAGGCAAGAACACTGGAGTGGGTTGCCATTTCCTTCTCCAATGCATGAAAGTGAAAGTGAAGTCGCTCAGTCGTGTCCGACCCTCAGTAACCCCATGGACTGCAGCCTACCAGGCTCCTCCGTCCATGGGATTTTCCAGGCAAGAGTACTGGAGTGGGGTGCCATTGCCTTCTCCTACAGGGCCCTGCAATAAACATTTTTGTGTTTCAGACTCCCACATTTTCGATATTGTTTGGCCTCACTGTGGGTCAAGCACATGGACTTTTATTTGGTAACATCATTTATACAAATATTTTGTTTCTCTTCCCATAGTACCTCTCCACAGAGTCTGCAATGTGTGGTAAGAATACAAATATATGGCACTTGAACCCTAACCCTAATTCTAAATTTAAAATTTACAGCACTATATAATATGCTTTGCAACTTACAAAATAATTTCATATGCATCACCTCATGTGATCTCAGCACACCTCTCATGGGCTTTCTTGGTTCTCAGATCACTGTGATTGGGCGGTGGTCAGACTAAGTAATGATCAGGTTTCAGTGTGAAGCATGTACTCTGATACTTATCAAATTTTTCTTTGCCACCTCCTTCTTCTCTCTAACCTTATGCCCTCAGAAATGTATCTCAATTACACACCCTCGGATCCTGTACCTCCAAAAGAGGGTTCAAGCAGCCAAAGAAAACCAGAAGATAACACGTGCCAGAACAGTCTCTGAACTCCTTCCCTCAAAGGAAAACAGCCTGAGTTTATCATCCAGATTCGTTAATACATTCACATATTCTGACCTAGTTCAAGCAAAGTGATTTAAGTGAGGACATAGCATTGAACAACAAATGCAGTATTTGAGTAGCATAAGTTGGTTAATTTTTTTTTTTAAGTTGGTTAATTTAATTCTATCAAAATTTTTACCAAACCAACAAGGACCTACTATGTAGCACATGGAACTCCCCTCAGTGTTATGTGGCAGCCTAGATAGATGGGGAGTTTGAGGGAGAATGGATAATGTATTTACCTCCCTGTTCACCTGAAATTAACACATTGTTTGTTAATCAGCTATACCCCAATCCCCAGTGGGTCAGCGGTAAGAATCTGCCTGCAATGCAGGAGACACAGGAGACATGGGTTCAATCCCTAGGTCAGGAAGTTGCCCTGGAGGAGGGCATGGCAACCCACTCCCATATTCTTGCCTGGAGAACCCCATGGACAGAGGAGTCTGGTGGGCTACAGTCTGTAGGGTCGCAAAGAGTTGGACACGACTGAAGCAACTTAGCATGCATGCATCCCAATACAAAATAAAAAGTTTTTTAAAAATCCAAACGTACTCCAGAATCAATCTCCCTTTACCAACAAGTTTTGCCTGTAGTCATAAGAAATATATCCCCCTTATCTTAAAAAAAAAAAACATGTGATTTTTAAAATCTTTTCTGGGAACAACTGCACTGGCATCTGTGTAGAATAGGGTAGCAATGGATATCATCTTTTAAAAAAATATCCTGTGGCTTGGTTAACTTTCTGTTAAAATAGTTAAATCATTTACATCCAGGGGAGACCGGGAAGCATATCTTTATCATTCTTCCTCATTTTTATCCCCAAATCCACTAGAAAGAGAGGATTGTTGTGGTGTCCACAAGTACAAAAGATGAAGCCAACAGCCAGCATCTCTAGAAATTCCAAGGTCACAGATCCAAACCTCATACCTCAAACTGCACAATGATGGATGAACCTTGCTGAGCAAATGCACCGAGGCTGTTTTGCTGTTGCATCCTACCATGCAACTGAAACGATGACACCCTGAGTTTCGCTCTCATTTTGTGTCCTTCCTCACTGTCTCCTATATTTAATTCTTTTGTAGATTAATTCAATAAAGTAGGTGAGTGGAAGAAAACCACTCCTGGGAAAGGTCCAAAGCAAAGGTCATGAAAATCTAGACGGGTAGCCAGAGCTGTTACCACACGGAGAAGGGCAGGCAAAGCGTTATGGAGCAAAATATTCACTGTTTTCCTGCAGTTAGAAGTTCACAGAGCAGAGAAAGTAAAGCATGTTTTACAGGCTCCACAATTGAGCTTGACTTCCTGATGGGAGAGGTGTCATGTGACTTGTTCTGACCAATAGTATGCAGCAGAGGACACAGGGTCCAGGGTGAGCTGGAAGAGGCCTGGTAACCTCTGTTTTCACTCAGAGAAGAGGGTTTTCCAAGTTAGGTACAGTGCATTTTGCAGAAGGAAGATGCAAACTTCAGAGAGAAGGAATTTTTTTTTTTAACAAAAATACCCTCAATTTTTTTTTCCCCCTAAGGACCTTATGCTATGCTATGCTATGCTAAGTCACTTCAGTCGTGTCTGACTCTGTGTGACCCAATAGACAGCAGCCCACAGGGCTCCCCCGTCCCTGGGATTCTCCAGGCAAGAACACTGGAGTGGGCTGCCATTTCCTTCTCCAATGCATGAAAGTGAAAAGTGAAAGTGAATTCGCTCAGTCGTGTCTGACTCTTAGCAACCCCATGGACTGCAGCCTACCAGACTCTTCCGTCCACGGGATTTTCCAGGCAAGAGTACTGGAGTGGGGTGCCATTGCCTTCTCCGAAGGACCTTGAGTGACCCTAATAAGGCAAGGCTAGCCATTGTTATGAAATTGTGATTGTTGACCTATCAAATGAGCAAGGAGGATATGTTGCTTGGTTAAAAAGTATAACAGAGCTGAAATTCAGCTAGTGTTATGCTTGTTGTAAAAATATTAAAATATTCCATTGCCCATTGCTACACAGCTCCTTCCTCTAGCTCTTTTAATGATCTTCAGGTCCCAGGATCCCCAGTTTGTCACTTCAGGGAAGACCAGTAGCCAGTCTACGGCAGCTCTTCTCTACCAGCCCTTTTTCTTGGCTCCCCAGTGCAGGAGACAGCACATTTGTCTTCAGGATAGACACCCTGGTGAGCAAAAACCCAGGGAACCCATTAAGCTTAAGCTACCTGGCTATTTGTGGGAACTGTAGCTTTCCACGTGCACTGTGCTGGTTGGTTGTATGGGTGTGTCTATCTCAGTTCAGTCGCTCAGTCATGTCCGACTCTTTTCGACCCCATGGACTGCAGCACACCAGGCTTCCCTGTCCATCACCAACTCCTGGAGCTTGCTCAAACTCATGTTCATTGAGTGGATGATACCATCCAATCATCTCATCCTCTGTTGTCCCCTTCTCCTCCTGCCTTCAATCTTTCCCAGCATCAGATTCACTGGTCTTTTCCAGTCAGTTCTTCAGATCAGGTGGCCAACGTACTGAAGTTTCAGCTTCAGTGTCAGTTCTGCAGATGAACATTCAGGACTGATTTCCTTAGGATTGACTGGTTTGATCTCCTTGCAGTCCAAGGGACTCCCAAGAGTCTTCTCCAACATCACATTTCAAAAGCATCAATTCTTCGGCACTCAGCTTTCTTTATATCCAGCTATTACATCCATACATGACCACTGGAAAAGCCATAGCTTTGACTAGATGGATGTGTCTATCTAATGTCTGTCTATCTATTTATCTACCTATCTCTATCTAGAGAGAAAGGGATGAAATTCACATAACACAAAATTGACCATTTAAAGTGTGGTTTAAATTTGAGGGACTTCCCTGGTGGTCCAGTGGTTAAGAATTCGCCTTCTAGTGTGGAGGATGTGGGTTCAACTCCTGGTCAGAGAACTAAGATCCCATGTGCAATGGGGCAACTAAACCTAAGTGTCACAACGAAGATCCCATATGCCACAGCTAAGACATGATGCAGTCAAATAAATAAATAAATACATTTTGTAAGTGTGTACATATATATATATATATATACACATTTAAAGTGTGCAATTTAGTGATATTTAGTATTTTCACTCACAATGTTGTGTACCACCATTTCTAGCTCCAAAACAATTTCTCATTCAAAAGCAACCCCCTGCACCATAAGTAGCATTGCTGTCTCTTCTTAGTCCCTGGAAACCACTAGTCTACCTTCTGTCCCAGTGGACTTGCCTATTCTCAATATTTCACATAAGTGGAATAATATGAGATTTGGACTTCTGTGTTTTGACTCCTTTTACTTAGTATGATGTTTTTGAGATTTATTCATATTACAGCAGGTCTTAGTACTTCGTTCCTTTTTCTTGCTGAATAAATCCAACAACTATGCTGTCTGATTTCCAGTCCAGACCAAACTGTCTGCGTTTCAACACACACACCCTTATGCATCAGCTAGGGGCCAAGGCAAGGTCTTCAATGTCTCTTTGACGTTAGTTTCCTCACCTGTGAAATGGAGATAATGTATGTAGTCCCTACCTTATGGGGGTATTGTAAAATTAAATTAGTGACTATGTAAATAGCATTAAGAAGCTCTGGACATGTATTTAGTAAATACAAAATTTTTGCTTTTTTCATTTATTCTTGTGAATAGGATGACAGAGGCAGAGTGGTCCTTTGGGGTCATGTAATCTCTGTGGTTCCCATAACGAGAAGAGCAGTTTGATCCTGAGTTTCCATCCCTTGACTATTGCCCAGGCTCAGAGCCTGTATGTTTCCCACTGTATTCCCACTCTTCTGATATCATAAACAACATAAAATTGACCATGTTTCCTGTTACTCAATGAGTTAGGCACCGCCTACAGAACACAAATGAGACAGTATAAACTTGTACAATATACAAGGTAATTTGACAGTTTAACAAATTACTACTAAAAAAACATTTTTGCCTTTCCTCTGCCCAAAGGCCAGAAAGGTAATTGTCAATTGCTACAAAAATTCTTTTTTAAAATTTGTGCTTTGGTTTGAAACTATTGTACGATTACTTTTGTTTTAACTAGAATAAAAGGTGTAGAACTTAAAATTCAAACAGCACTGGAAAGCTGGGGATAAAAAAGGATTTTTTTCACTTTCCATCTCTTTCCACATCTGAGTCCTACTCAAGTGAATACCCTCAATAGATCTGTTTCTCCCCTGCCTTTAACTCAATATGCTTAAATAATATGCATGCCCTGTGATTTTTCCAGTAACATGATTCCAATAACTATGAAAAAATTAAATAGCCATCTTTTCTTCATCTTCCTTCCTCCATGTGTACACATCTCAGGAAAATAGGTGAAGTTGTAGGAAGAATAAAAATACAGCTTCACATCCTGGAAAAGCAGATATTGTTGTTGTTCAGTCACTCAATCCTGTCCGACTCTTTGCAGACCTATGGACTGCAGCATGCCAGGCCTCTCTGTCCCTCAACGTCTCCCGAAGTTTGCCCAAGTTCATGTCCATTGCATCGGTGATGCCATCCAGCCATCTCAACCTCTGATACTCTCTTCTCCTTCTGCCCTCAATCTTTCCCAGCATCAGGGTCTTTTCCAATGAGTCAGCTGTTCGCAACAGATGACCAAAATACTGGAGTTTCAGCTTCAGCATCAGTCCTTCCAGTGAGTATTCAGGGTTGATCTGCCTTAAGATTGACTGGTTTGATCTCCTTGCTGCCCAAGGGGCTCTCAGGACTCTTCTCCAGCACTGCAGTTCGAAGGCATCAATTCTTTGGCACCCTGCCTTCTTTACAGTCCGGCTCTGAAAACCGTACATGACCACTGGCAGGACCACAGGCTTGACTATACAGACCTTTGTCGGCAGAGTAACGTATCTGTTTTTCAACGCACTGTCTGGGTTTGTTATAACTTTCCTGCCAAGAAGCAAACGTCTTCTGACTTCATGGCTACAGCCACCATCCACAAGAAGAGAAAATCTGTTATTACTTCCACCTTTCACCCCTTTATTTGCCATGAAGTAATGGGACCGGATGCCATGATCTTCATTATTTTAATATTCAGTTTTAAGCCAACTCTTTCACTCTCCTCTTTCACCCTCATCAAGATGCTCTTTAGTTCCTCTTCACTTTCTGCCATTAGAATGATATCATCCACATATCCGAAGTTGTTGGTGTTTCTCTCATCTATCTTGATTCCAGCTTGTAACTCATCCAGCCCGCCATTTCTCACAATGTGCTCAGTGTATAGATTAAACAAACACGGTGACAGCAGACAGCTCTGTCGTATTTCTTTCTCAATCTTGACCCAATCAGTTGCTCCATACAGGGTTCTAACTGTTGCTTCTTGACAGTTTCTCAGGAGACAGGTAAGATGGTCTGGTATTCCCATGTTTTTAAGAGCTTTCCATAGTTTATTATGATCCACATAGTCAAAGGCTTTGGAGTAGTTGGTGAAACAGAAGTAGATGTCTTTCTGGAATTCCCTAGCTTTCTCTCTGATCCAGCAAATGTCAGCAATTTGATCTCTAGTTCCTCTTCCTTTTCTAAGCCCAGCTTGAACATCTGGAAGTTCTTGGTTTACATAATGCTGAAGCCTAGCATGCCAGAATTTAAACATGACCTTACTAGCACAGGAGATGAGGGCAATTGTCCAATGGTTAGCACATTCTTTAGTCCTACCCTTCTTGGGAACTGGGATGAGGGTTGATCTTTTCCAGTCCTGTGGCCGCTGCTGGGTCTTCCAGATTTGCTGACATACTGAATGCAACACCTTGAGGGAATCATCCTTTAGGGTTTTGAACAGTTCTACTTGAATTCTGTCACATCCACTACCTTTATTAACAGTGGTGTTTCCTAAGGCTCACTTGACCTCTCTCCAGAATGTCTGGCTCTGGGTGGCTGACCACACCACTGTAGCCATCTGGTTCATTTGGATCTTTTTTTGTACAGTTCTTCCATGTATTCTTTCCATCTCTTGATCTCTTCAGCATCTACTAGGTCTCTACCATTTATGTCCTTTATTGTGCCCATCTTTGGGCAAAATGTTCCCTTGATATCTCCAATTTTCCTGAAGACATCTCTAGTCTTTTGCCTTTTGTTGTTTTCTTCTAGTTTTATACACTGTTCATTGAAACAGGCATTCTTGTCTCTCTGTGCTGTTCTTTGGAAATCTGCATTTAGTTGGATGTACTTTTCCCTTTCTCCCTTGCTTTTCACTTCTCTATTTTGGTTAGCTATTTGTAAGGCCTCCTAAGATAGCCACTTTGCCTTCTTGCTTTTCATTCTCTTTAGGATGGTTTTGTTCACTGCCTCCTGTACAATATTACAAACCTCTGTCCATAGTTTTTCAGGTATACTGTTTACAAGTTTTAATCCCTTAAATCTATTTGTTACTTCCACTGCATATTCTTGGGGATGTGATTTAAGTCATACCTGGCTGGCCTAGTGGTTTTCCCTGCTTTCTTTAGTTTAAGTCTAAATTTTGCTCTGGGAAGCTGATGATCTGAGCCATAGTCAGCTCCAGGTCTTGTTTTTGCTGGCTGTATACAGCTTCTCCATCTTTGGCTACAGAGAGCATAATCAATTTGATTTCAGTATTGGCCATTTGATGATGTCCATGTGTAAAGTCATCTTTTGTTGTTGAAAAAGGGTATTTGCTAAGAGCAATGCATTCTCTTGGCAGAATGCATTGGAAAGCAGATATGCACCTATCTAAATGTGCATGTCTAAATATCCTGTCTAAATATCTCAATGACTGTCATTGGGATATTAGGAATAATAATATTATAATAACATGTAGGCATTGAGTAATCAGTTCAAATATTTTGCTAAGTTTTAAAAGTATCCTTTTTGAAGCATCAAAAAGCTTTATGTAATAGATATTAACCACATGCTTACATATGGAAATGAGACTCAGCGAAGTTATGAGGCTCAGGGATGGGCCAGAGGTATCTGGACAACTGTCTGAACATCTCAAGCCCACATATTCCATATTGCAGTAGTGAGTGATGAAAATAACATCCATTTATAAACTTTTAAAAATCATTGACTTCCCTTGGGAATCATCTGTCTCAATATTTTTTATTCTTTTCTGCTACCTCATCTCAGGGAAAAAAGTCAAGATGTTTGGTACATTTGTAATCACATTTTCAAATATCTTGAGCTCTCTTAAAGGTGCAAGCTTATCTGTAATTTCTTCTCTCTTATTTATTTTACTTTATCTGATGTGATTTTTATAAATGTCTATGGAGATTTGGGAGTCTTTTCTGACATCTCTAATGAAAATTTGATTTAGAAGTCTTCATTCAAAAGAACTATAAATCTCACTGTGAAAAATCCTCTTGACTTTGGTTTTCTCTACACAGTTGAATATACTGTTTATGATAGGATGGCTGTGCTACAATTAAACATCCTATAAAGAAATTCAACTTGTCAAAACTGGCTTGTTAAATAATCTTGGAACCATTATTTGAATAACAAACTAGATTTGAACTTGGATAGCAAACTTCAGTTTTATGGGTCTTCCAATGACCTCATTGTTATTGTAAATGAGTACATCAGGTTTCCTTATCCATCAGGAAAGCCCCACACTCTGTGTGTCAGATGACTCAGAAAACACACACATCTCTCCCATGCTGAAAGATAAGCTGGTTCTGAATTTTCTCCATCCAATGCCCCTTATAGCTATACATCAAAGCAACATCATCTCAGTCAACTCCTAACTGAGGGAGGGGTATTTACCTACCTCTCAGTTCACCTGGGCATCAGCTCCATTATTGCGCAGTGAGCCTCATTCCTTTCTTTTCAGGAAGATGTTGCAGGTACTGGCATGTGGCCAGATAGGAGCATTTGCACCATCATGAAATCCTCTTTCCATCAGAGTCCCCCCAGCCACCCACCATCCTCTCCCTAGTACAGGTGGAATATTGCCTAGATTCAAAGATGTCATCCCAGCAAGCACTGTCTCCCAGCTGTTGGGAAAGGACGCAGAGATGAAAAAGGCCCTCCATTCTCTTTCCAAGGTTGTATTGAGGCAGGGTAGTCAAGTGAGAGCATTCTTGAAATGAAATTCCTGAAGAGGCCCTACCTGCTATATTCTCCTTAAAGATCATACCTCCTTTTTATGCCCTTGGCCAAAATGTCTCAATCTAGGATTGACTTTCCCATCACCCCGACCCCCACTCGGATATTTGGCAATATCTGGAGGCATTTTGGGGGCTTCCCAGGTGCCGCAGTGGTACAGAATCCTAGAATCCTTGCCAAGGCAAGAGATGCAAGAGATGTGGATTTGATCCCTGGATCACGAAGATTCACCTGGAGGGGGAAATGACAACCCATTTCCACAGAAAATTCCATGGAAAGAAGAGCCTGGCAGGCTGTGGTCCATGGGGTCTCAAAGAGTCAGACACAACTGAGCTCACTCAAATGAAAAAACAAAAACAACAGACATTTTTGATCATCACAATCAGGACAGACCACTGGCATCTAGTGAGCAGAGGCCAGGGATGCTGCTAAACCTCCTCCAGGGCACAGAAAGCCCCTGACATCAAAAGTGTAGAGGTTGGAAAGCCCAGCCCTAAGCCCATAGGCAAGTAGACAAAGGGTATCACCCCTTCTTTCTCAATCCATAGACAAATTATTAAGTGCTTTTCATGTGGTAAAGATTGTGCTCACTATCAAGGGAGATAAAAAGGAATTGGACTGAGTTGGGAAAGTGAATAAAGTGTGGTGGTTAAGAGCACCAACTCAGGTGCCAGAGACCCTGAGTTCAAACCTCAGCTCTGTCACTTAGGAGCTGTGTGAACCTGGGCAAATTCCATACTCACTTTGAGCATCTTTTCTCATTTGTAAAATACCACAAACAATGATACATATATTATAAGCTTGTTTTGATGATTAAATGGATTGTTACACATAAAGGTGCTTCGAACAGGTCTGCCACTTTTTCCCTCTCTTTTCCTACTACTTCAGATGATGTGGACACATTAGGAGTGTATCCTCGGACAAAAAGAGACTGGTTCCCTTACAGACAGGTGAGATCTGGCAGCAATGTAGTTCACGTGAAAGATCCTGGGCTGGGTTATGTTCTAGTTCTGACTTCCTTAGCAGTCTTGGCAAAATGACTTCTGCAACCCAGACCTCTATTTCCTTATGTTCAAAATGAGGGTGTTGGTACCTGCCAAGTCAGAAGGTCCCTGGGAAGATAAAATGAAATAATAAATGTGAAACCAATTTGAAAAATTGTTGTCACAGATTTAAACTTTGGGGGAATAGTATTTCATGGTATATATGTTGCATCTTTCTGCATTCTTACATCTTCTCCAAAACTTAAAAAAAAATTATTTGTTTTCTTGAAAATAGTACAAATGGGAGACTTTTTTCAAAGACCTTCAATTTATTCCTGGATATGGGCCAGTGAATTGAATTAATCTTCAAAGCTTTGCTAAAATATTGTTTAAAATTACAATGACAATTTTCTGGTTTGAAAAGAAGGTGGTGGATAAAATACATTGATTACTGAAACCAATTTGTTGAATGCCTTCAGGCTCACAGACATCTGAACATGAGTCATTTAGAGAGTGACAACCAACTGGGGAATCACATCAGATTCAGCAAGTGTGTGGGGCTGTGTTCTTTTGTTTTCCAGTTTCTGAGTTTAATACACTGTGCTTCCCCTAAATCTCTTAGTTCTGGCTGGAATTGTTGATCATTACTGTGACATCCTGACTTGAATCCCCTGTGTTTCTCACCTCACTTCCTGTCTGTGTCAACTGTACGGAACAAGGCCTGGGTTTGGACAAGCGGAATGATTCCTAAATCCACAGCCTCACTCTCCCTTTGTCTCTCCCTCCCTAAGCACATGCTATTTTCTGTGCTCTGTGATCAGGGGAACACTGCAGCCACACTTCGTTTACAACACCAAAATGTCCTGACCAAAATCAATGGATATTCTTAACTCCAGGTGAAAGAAGCTGTCAAAAAGCATCATAATGCACACATGTCCACCTCATAAAGCTCTCAGTAGAAATGCCAGAGAAAAGGAGCATGACCCCTTGTAAAATTAATTGTTCCAGTTGGGGATTACAGAGGATTAGGTGGGAGGAAGTCTTATGCTGAGCTATGCTGTCACCTTTCTGCCAGGGTAGAAAGAGTCTCTGCCTCCAAAGACCAATGCCCTTCTCTAAAATCTAAATAAATGTTAGATGTATTTTCACTGGACCTTTTATATGCACCATTGAAGTCCTTCATTTTCCCTTGGTAACTGGACAGGAACACACATGAGAGTGATTTCACAAGTCCATGTACAGTGTGACTTGGTTTTGATGAGATAAAAGCCATTCACCACCAACTCCACCATCAGGACAGTAACTGGGAAGCAACATCTCAGCTTCTATACCTGAGCTCTTGTAATTCTTTATAGTGAAGATTGCCATATCCTGGATATGTTCTCTTGGGCACTGCCTTCCATATTCCTCCCTTCTTCACTTCTTTTGTAAGTTGATCTGTGTGTTAGGTAAACGTAGAGCTGAACTGAATTTCCCATCCAATATGCAACATGATCCCCACCCAGAACAAAACCAATCTTTGTCATTTCCCTCCGAGGCCTCGAAGACTGTATCAGTGCATTTGTGCAAATATGGTAATTGACACATAGCCCCACCCCCTAGGGGCAAGAAGCTATGTCACGTGCTCTAAGTTCACAGTAAATTCTCAGAGTTTTCATTAAGATACTGGAAGGGTTTTCGCTCAATTTATCCTCTGGCTGACTCAATTCTATGTCTTAGACAATGGATGCTTTTATAGAGAAAATGTTCTTGGCTTTTAAATCTTTTTTTTTTTTTTTTAAGTCCAGTGCAAAAGTAAAAATTGATTTCCTTCACTGCTTCTTCTTAATTCCAAATAATGCTGCATGGACTGCTGTTGCCTGAAGGAGCAGGAAGGACATAATTTACCAGATGTAAGGCTATTAGGCCTTCATTTCCTGAAGTAATGAAATAGCAACTCTTTTTCCCTGTCACAGAAAATTGTCACCAGAATAGTCCAAGACACAATGGCAAGTCCAATTAATGTTCTATTTCTTCAAGACAGGCCAGCTGAAAGATGAATTGACCAAGTGAGAAGCAAATTGGGTAGGAAAATACTCAGTTCCAAAGCGGGGAAGAAGGGCGCTGCAGTAAACATTGTTTTGTATATTCTATATCATAAATGTTTCAAAGATTACATGAGGATTGTTCTTTCCTACTAGTCAAGATGAAAGATCATAAGTGATATCTTTGATTTTGCTTTCTCCAATTCTCTCGTGGAAAACATCCAATTTCACTTTTTTAAAAGTAGCAGCAGAAAGATAAATTTCAAACATGCAAAATTCTGTTGTAGTTGGAGTAGTGTCTTGGGGGCAAAGTGTTAATTAAGTTAGATTCTGGAATCCTGACCCTTAAGATGAGTTTAATATTTTTCAAATTATTTTTACTTTATATTCAATGCATATATTCAATGTATTTACACATTATATTTAATGTGAATATTCATGACAGTTAATAACTTGAGAAGAAGCACATATCTTTTTTTTTACCTAGAGCTTACCTTGCTGCTGCTGCTGCTGCTGCTGCTAAGTCGCTTCAGTCATGTCCGACTCTGTGCAACCCCATAGACAGCAGCCCACCAGGCTCCCCCGTCCCTGAGATTCTCCAGGCAAGAACACTGGAGTGGGTTGCCATTTCCTTCTCCAATGCATGAAAGTAAAAAGTGAAAGTGAAGTCGCTCAGTCGTATCTGACTCTTAGCGACCCCATGGACTGCAGCTTACCAAGCTCCTCCGCCCATGGGATTTTCCAGGCAAGAGTGTAGAAGGTATATTCTTGGCCTACTCTATGGAAGTAGCTATAAGCTTTATCATAGATTAATAATTTGCTTTTAGAAGAAAGTATTCTCTGAAATTGACTTTGCTGCTTTCATTGAATAATAAGAAAATCTACTTAAATCTTATGAAGAGAATAAAGATGAAAGTTTATTATAATATAGTCCATATTTCTGAATATATAGAAAATTATGGATACTTTTCCCTTGTTGGGGTTTCCCTGGTGGCTCAGATGGTAAAGAATCTGCCTGCAATGAAGGAGACCTGGGCTCAATCCCTGGGTTAGGAAAATTCCCTGGAGAAGAGAGTGACTACCCACAGCAGTATTCTTGCTTGGAGAATTCCATGGACAGGGGAGCCTGGAAGGCTACAGTCCACAGAGTCCGAAAGAGTCAGACACAACTGAGTGACTAACACTGTCGCCACTACTATTTTCCCTTGTTGGTACATTTCGTTAATAATCATGTCAAAACCGTGTGAGATTATACTGGATACACATAAGAAGTGGAGGACGCAGTCTTTGCTCTTGAGGAACTTGGGACACAACAGAGAGACTAAAGGGAAGTCCTTGAAGCATTTGGAGAATAATTACCAGGAGCCCACAAGAAAAGCAGAGTCAGTATAAAGAGATACAGACATTGGAGTCAAGGACTTCTGAAATTAGGGAATGTTTGCTGTGTGTGACAGCAGCCAGGAAAGCCTAGAAATATTTTCCCTAAGAAATTTAGCAAAAATGAAGAAGAGAAAAGTGGCTGGAGGTAGGGAAGGGCATTGGAGTCCAAATAGAGAAATAATACTGAAAATTATTTTTGAAAATCCCAATATTTGCCTTTAGATTTATGGAAAGCTTTTCATGAGACTAAGGGGGCAATAGGAATGATTTAGGAAAAATAACTTATTGATGGGACTTCACCAATGAAAGGAGAGTTACCCTTTATAGAATAGTATATAAAACTCATAATAATTAAAATCATTTTTTAAAAGCCTGGTATAGGAGGAGGGTGTGAGAACTTTTAGAGAGTCCTTATTGATTGAAGAAGGACATGGCAACCCATTCCACACTCCAGTGTTCTTGCCTGGAGAACCCCAGGGACGGGGGGGCCTGGTGGGCTGCCCTCTATGGGGTCGCACAGAGTTGGACATGATTGAAGTGACTTAGCAGCAGCAGCAGCATGGATTATCTCATATGATAATGTTGGGAAAAATCCATCCTTTTGCCTCCTCTGGAAGGTTATGAAATCCTGAAAAGTGACACAGGAAATAGAACTCACCTCCTGAAACACGCTGATTAATTTCACCTGGGTGTCCAAAAGCACAAAACTAAGTCTTTTGTGCTTTAAGTTTTCCTCAGGTAATAGATGAGAACCACATTTTCTGTTTTATGATTTTTGGGTCTCTTCATGTACTTCACTCTCCAGTGGATTAGTTCAGCTGCTGGTCTCCCAGGTAACCTGTATGCTTCTCTTCCTATATGCATTTGGGCATGCTGTTTTCAGTGCCTGAGATTATTGACTCCATCATTCCACTTCATTTCATTTTTGTTCAAAATCCTTCCACTTTCTAGATCTAGCTCAAATTCTACACCCCAGCTCCTCCCTGTCTCTTTCGGCAAGTAAGTCAGCAGTACTTACAGAACACATTCAAAAAGGACTGAGAGTAGCAGGGGGGTCAGCGGTGGGGAGCTGGAGAATGCACTGCTCTTGCTTACAGAGAAACATTCTCTTTGAGAAGAAAGAACATACAAGGGAGCAATACTTTGGAATGCATGTTCAAAGGCACACCATGAGCCCCAAGTAAGAGCATAAGTACTAAAAGAATTAGGTTTGTTAGTTTAGAATTGAAAATGTCCCACCTCCTCAGTCATTAAGTCATTTGAATCTATCACACCAGTAAATTGAATCTTCCTAAACTGTCGTCATCAGGTGCCTAAGAAAAACACAAATAAATCAAAATCAACAGACTTTTATTTATTTATTCAGAGTTTAAGGGAAAAAATGATATCACAGCATGGGTTCTGATTATGAATGAAGTATATTGAAAAAGTCTTACATCAAAAAGTGTGTGTTGGCAGTTCCACATGACATCATATGATAGATACAAGAAGGATTTTATGTTGATGCAAACTACTATTTTATTGCAGTTGTATCAAATAAGTTAAGCCTCTTACGGATTTTAACAAATGTTTACCTTTTCTAGGCAATTACTTAACTTTTCAATTATCCGGAAAGTGAGCTCATGTGGAGAGCAAAATACACTAAATAATCTGAACACACGGTATTAAAAATCAGAGAACTTTGCTCTTTGTTTGCTTAACATTGCATAAGGAGGTAAAGACATGACCTTGAGCATTTTGTTAATCACAAAGTTTCTCTTTTTATTTGAAATAAGCTATACAGTTTGCTCTCATAATCTATTCACCCATTTAGATGTAGGTTTTCAATTGGAGAAGGAAATGGCAACCCACTCCAGTATTCTTGCCTGGAGAATCCATGGACGGAGGAGTTTGGTGGGCTATAGTCCACGGGTCACAAAGAGTCAGACATGACTGAGCGACTTCACTTTCACTTTCAAATGTCAGGGTAAACTCTAGCAACATAGGGAAAGGTATAGCTATACTCTTCTCACCTGTTTAGATCATCCAGAATTTATTTTTAACTATTATTGTCATTTGTGGGAGAATGGGATACCAATAGTTACCCAGGCATCCTTCCTAGGATTCTAATACAGCTCTTGGTAGAATTTTCAGTCCTTAGAATATTACTAACATTGTACAGGAGGCAATGATCAAAACCATGGCCAAGAAAAAGAAATGTAAAAAGGCAAAAAGGTTGAGGAGGTCTTACAAATAGCTGAGAAAAGAAGAGAAGTGAAAGGCAAAGGAGAAAAGGAAAGATCTACCCATCTGAATGCAGGGTCCCAAAGAATAGTAAGGAGAGATTAAAAAAAAAAAAAAAAAAAGCCTTGCTAAGTGAACAATGCAAAGGAATAGAGGAAAACAATAGAATGGGAAAGACTAGAGGTCTCTTCAAGAAAATTAGAGATACCAAACAGAAGCGGAAGGTATTAAGAAGAGGTGGCAATAATACACAGAAGAACTATACAAAAAAGAGCTTAATGAACCAGATAACCATGATGCTGTGATCATTCACCTAGAGCCAGACATCCTAGAGTGTGAAGTCAAGGGGGCCTTAGGAAGCATCACTACAAACAAAACTAGTAGAGATGATGAAACCCCAGATAAGCAATTTCAAATCTTTAAAGATGATGCTATTTAAGTGCTGCACTCAATATGTCAGCAAATTTGGAAAACTTAGCAGTAGCCACATGACTGGAAAAGGTTGGTTTTCATTCCAATCCCAAAGATGGGCAATGTCAAAGAATATTCAAACTACTGCACAATTGTACTCATCTCACATGCTAACAAGGTCATGCTCAAAGTCTTCCAAGCTAGGCTTCAAAGTATGTGAACCAAGAACTTCCAAATGTACAAGCTGGATTTAGAAAAGGCAGAGGAACCAGAGATCAAATTGCCAACATCTGTTGTATCATAGTAAAAGCTAGAGAATTCCAGAAAAACATCTGCTTCATTGACAACAATAAAGCCTTTGACTGTGTGTATCACAATAAACTGTGGAAAATTCTTAAAGAGATGGGAATTCCAGACCACCTTACCTGCCTCCTGAGAAACCTGAATGCAGGTCAAGAAGCTACAGTTATAACTGGACATGGAATGATGCACTGGTTCCAAATTGGGCAAGTAGTACATCTAGGCTATATATTGTCACCCTGCTTACTTAACTTACATGCAGAGTACATCATGCGAAATGCTGGGCTGGAAGAAGCACAAGCTGGAATCAAGATTACTGGAAGAAATATCAATATCCTCAGACATGCAGATGATACCACCCTTATGGCAGAAAGCGAAGAGGAACTAAAGAGCCTCTTGATGAACGTGAAGGAGGAGAGTGAAAAAGCTGGCTTAAAACTCAATGTTCAAAAATCTAAGATCATGGCATCCGGTCCCATTACTTCATGGCAAATAGATGGAGAAACAATGGAAACAGTGAAAGACTTTACTTTCTTGGGCTCCAAAATAACTTCAAACAGTGACTAAAGCTATGAAATTAAATGAAACTTGTTTCTTGGAAGAAAAACTATGACAAATCTAGACAGCGTATTAAAGAATAGAGACATTACTTTGCTTACAAACATTCATCCAGTCAAAGCTGTAATTTTTCAAGTAGCCAAGTATGGCTGTGAAAGTTGGACCATAAAGGAGGCTGAGTGCCGAAGAATTGATGCTTTTAAACTGTGGTATTGGAGAAGACTCTTGAGATTCCCTTGGACTGAAGATCAAGCCAGTTAATCCTAAAGGAAATCAGTCCTGAATATTCACTGGAAGGACTGATGCTGGAGCTGAAGCTCCAATGCTTTGGTCACCTGATAAGAAGAATCAACTCACTGGAAAAGACCCTGATGCTGGGAAAGAGAGAAGGCAGGAGGAGAAGGAGACAATAGAGGACGAGATGGTTGGATGGCATCACCAACTCAGTGGACATGAGTTTGAGCAAGCTCCAGGCGATAGTGAAGGTCAGGGAAACTTGGTGTGCTGTAGTGCATAAGGTCCCAAAGAGTCAGAGACAACTGAGCCACTAAACAACAGAACATTACTAAGGTAATCACTATTGTTGGTACTGATCAGATTACTAGATCAAGTTGGATATGGCTTTTATCATTAACCCATTTTTCAAATATATCTAAGGACGTAAATAGACTTACTCAAAGATATGCACCAAAGCACTGGAATGAAAGCTAGGACTCACAAACCTTCACTTAGTGTGAGGTCTGGGAATCTGGGTAAACAACTTCAAGGTGTCACATCCAATTGAATCTTCTTGATCAATAATGCTTTGCTAGGGATCTAAGTTCCTGATACTAGAGTTGTTTTTCTCTTGATGATTTGAAGATGTTCTCTTTTTCTTTGGCTTTCAACATATTGACCATAGTATATGTAAGTGAGGATTTCTTTATGTTTACCTTATTTGGGATTCAACGAGTTTCTTTAGTTCAGTTCAGTTACTCACTCCTGTCTGACTCTTTGCGACCCCCTCGACTGCACCACACCAGGCCTCCCTGTCCATCACCAACTCCAAAGCTTACTCAAACTCATGTCCATCGAGTCAATGATGCCATCCATCCATCTCATCCTCTGTCGTCCCTGTCTCCTCCTGCCTTCAATCTTTCTCAGCATCAGGGTCTTCTCCAATGAGTAGTTCTTTGCATCAGATGGCCAAAGTATCAGAGTTTCAGCTTCAGCATCAGTTCTTCCAATGAATATTCAGGACTGATTTCCTTTAGGATGGATTGGTTAGATCTCCTTGCAGTCCAAGGCACTCTCAAGAGTCTTCTCCAACACCACAGTTCAAAAGCATCAATTATTCGGCACTCAACTTTCTTTATAGTCCAACTCTCACATCCATACATGACTACTGGAAAAACCAAAGCTTTGACTAGATGGACCTTTGTTGGCAAAGTAACATCTCTGCTTTTTAATATGCTGTCAAGTTTGGTCATAACTTTTCTTCCAAGGAGCAAGCATCTTTTAATTTCATGGCTTCACTCACCATCTGCAGTGTTTTGGAGGCCCCCACCCCCACAAATAAAGTCTCTCTCTGCTTCCATTGTTTCCCCATCTATTTGCCATGAAGTGATGGGACTGGATCCCATGATCCTAGTTTTCTGAATGTTGAGTTTTAAGCTAACTTTTCACTCTCTTCTTTCACTTTCATCAAGAGGCTCTTAAGTTCTTTGCTTTCTACCATTAAGTGTGGTGTTATCTATACATCTGAGGTTATTGGTATTTCTCCCAGCAATCTTGATTCCAGCTTGTGCTTCATCCAGCCCAGAATTTCTCATGATGTACTCGGCATATAAGCTAAATCAGCAAGGTGACAATATACAGCCTTGATGTACTCCTTTCCTGATTTGGCACCAGTCTGTTGTTCCATGTCCAGTTCTCACTGTTGCTTCTTGACCTGCAAACAGATTTCTCAGGAGGCAGGTCAGGTGGTCTGGTATTCCTATCTCTAACTAATACAATATTGTAAAGTTTAAAAATAAAATAAAATTTAAAAAAAGTAATAGAATCAAGCATTAAGAAAATCCAAAAAAAAAAAAAGAATGTTACACAGTTTGTTGTGATTCACACAGTCAAAGGCTTTGGTGTAGTCACTAAAGCAGAAGTAGAAGATGAGTTTCTAGGATGTATTAATAAATTTGTTTTCATAAAGCTTGGGGGCATTTTCAGTAATTATTTCTTCAAGAATTTGTTGTGTCCCTTTCTTTCTTCTCCTACTGAGACTCCTTGTTATGCACAGGATGATATGCTTGGTGGTGGCCCTGAGATCTCTGAGGCATTGTGTAGCTTCTATTTTTTTCTCCATGGTGTTTAGACTGGACAAACTCTATTAGTTCATCACTAAGTCCACTAATTCTTTTTTAATTGATCTCAAATCTGCTGTGGAACTCATCTACTGAATATTTCATTTTAGATACTGTGTTTTTCAACTCTAGAATTTTCACCTGGTATTTTTAGTAGATCTGATTTCTTTATCAGTGTTCCCTATATATTCAATCTTTGTCAGTATATTCTCCATGGGTTCTTTAATACTGATAATAGATGTTTTGAAGTCTTTGTCTGGTACATTTAACTTGTAGGACTTCTCAGTTTGTTTGTTTTTTTTTGACTGCTTTTTTCCCACTGTGAGTATGGGTCATATTTTCTGCTTTATTTGCATGTCTCATAATTTTTTATTTGGAAATTGGACATGTAAAATAATATATTACAACAACTCTGGTTCTAATTTTTCCTCTGAGGGTTTTTTTTCTTCAGTTCAGTTGCTCAGTCATGTCCAACTGTTTGCGACCCCACGGCCTGCAGGATGCCAGGCTCCTCTGTCCATCACCAACTCCCAGATCTTGCTCAAACTCATGTCGGTGATGCCATCCAACTATCTCATCTTCTGTTGTCCCTGTCTCCTCCTGCCTTCAATCTTTCCCAGCATTAGGGTCCTTTCCAATGAGTCAGTCTTCCCCTCAGGTGGCCAATGCATTGGAGCTTCAGCCTCAGTCCTTCCAATGAATATTCAGGACTGATTTCCTTTATGATTGACTGGTTGGATCTCTTTGCAGTCGAAGAGACTCTCAAGAATCTTCTCCAACATCACAGTTCAAAAGCATCAATTCCTCAGTGCTCAACTTTCTTTATGATCCAACTCTCACATCCATACATGACTACATTTTTTCTTGTTGGGTTTTTAATTTTTACTTCCTTTTAAATTAAATGAACGTTTTCTTAACTAGCATGGATTTACCCAGCAGAAACTATCATTCCGTCATGTGGGGTTGTGGTCTGTTTCTGCTCATATTTTTTTTAATGTTCAATTCTATTTTCAGACTGGTTTCCTAGAAGTAACCCTGGTATCTCACAGTTTTGTGGTCAGTCAGTGGCTGTTCACACACTGTGCTCAAACACATCTAGTCTATGAGGCTTTTACTCTCTGTTAGTGGATCAGTGTTTGGTTCAGGGAATGCATTCCAAATATGGGCAGTTTTCAAGTCTGCCAAGTTCTTACTTTCTGTAGAGCCCTCTCAGGTCTCCACTTCATAAGTACATGGGCTTGGAGTCAGGGATGTGTGGAATGCTTATCAAGGTCCTCCAAGGCTATGTAATTTCCAGAATCTCCTGTCTCGTCCTCTGATTTTCTACACACATCCCAACAAGGGCTTCAACCTCAGCTTAGAAGAGCGCAGGCTTTTCTCATTTGCTGCTGGGTATGGGTTTTCCTTCTTTTACTCTAAATCCAAGTCAGCCCCTCCACCAGTAAAGCTGCTGGTTTTCACAGACTGCTTTGGGAGATTTAGTGATTGTTTTTGTCAACTTTGCTTCACTTTTAGAGTTGTTTTAGGGAGAGAGAGTTTGTTTGTTTATTCATTCCTCCACATCTGAAGTTCAACCTCATTCTTGACATGAGAATCATTCTCTTTTTAAGAGATTTTACAGCCTTATCATTGGTTAACTTGTGGCAGAGGGCATCATTTCTTGGCAGGTGGCCATCCATGACTACCCAGGGACAAATGGTCAGATCAGGCCAGTATCATCTTAACATGAGTCTAGTAAGGAAAGAATGGGCCTAGCGTTACAGTTTTATAATGTGTTAAAGACAAACATTGGCTAATCGATTCCTTATTTCTAAATTACCTGTATGGTCTCTTAATTGACAATATTTTTCAACTGCTTTTTAAGGCATAGTCAGAAAGTCAATGAGAAAGATTAATCTTTTACTCTCATGGAGCTGGCTTCCTAGTTAGGAATACAGAAAATGCCTAAGGAAAAATGTCTTCAGAAAAGAAACACTTGAACAAGCATGAATCAGTGAACCTAAATTCAACCCCACTTGTGCTATGGGGACTAGCACACATTATTTTTCAAGAGAAAAGTCCTCAGGGTCCCACTGTTTTTTGAAAAGTCAACAGAATCTTTATACAATATCATTTAAAAGTGCATGATGCATGAACAAAGAGTAATTCCAAGTATATCAAGATAGGGTGAGAATTTGCCTTTTTGCTTGGTTTTCCCTATTGTGCAACTGCTCACTATCTCTAGCTAAACAAAGTGTAGAGTTTAGTTCTGTGCTGCTGTTCCTCCATGTGGACCATGCTGGTGACTTGAGGGAGGTCTAAATTTAGCTCTTGTGTTCCATTAGCAATATCTAAGCTTGAGATTTATGATTTACTGGACTTAAACCCTCAACCTAACATTATGAGACAGGAATCTTAGGTCATTTTTTAAAAAATCATGTATACCTTTGCCACTTTAGCTTTATTATTTTTAGTTACATCTCTGTTTTTCCTTTTTTCTTAAAAATAAAATGGCAAGAACACATCTAGAAAATGATGGCTTCTCTTATCAGAGATTTTCTGTTTCTTCATAGTATGATATGTTTATAATTATGATTTATGGTAAATTTATAATTAAGATGCCTTATAAAAAGTAAAAATTCTATTTATCAGCTTAAATCTTTAGGAATAAAAAATTGAATGAGGGAGATATGATGTACTCTGATCATCCCTTGGGCTGACATATTTATGAAACAAATAATTATGCCAGAAAGTTAGCATAGCATAGAATTGGCCTGGAGGTAAAACACTAAGAAAGAACTTTTAAACGTGGCCATTAAAATGTCCTTGTATTAAAGTAGAGTTAAGATATTAATCAGATAAAATTCCTGTCCGTTTTCCCCTTCTGAGTAAGAAAGCTGTGTTTGTGCATTACCATGCTATTTCCACTACCTGTGAAGTCTGCAAGCTGAATCATTTGAAAAGGATTAGTCACCAGGTTCAGATTTTTTTCTTTGGCATGCCTTCATTCCATGTTTTGCTATTCCTCCAAAGCATTTTCCCATTCAATGGTGATAAAGACAAGTTTAAGATATATACTACATACTTGAAAGTGACTAGTTTGACTGATGCTTCATTTCTAATCCCCAAAAGACATGACCAGCACCTTTCCCATCTCTTCTGCTTTCAACTCCAGGAAACAAGAGAAATTTCTCAGCTTCCTTTGCCTTTGCCTTTCAATTTCCAATATTCTGTCTTCTCTGCCAGTAATCTTGTCTTCCCATTAAGACAAACCTGTGCATACAACACCTTTTCTTCCCTATAAAACTTTGGGAAAGACTACCAGCCAAAGCTTGTCACAGATGCCAAACTGGTGACCATTTAGACTGATTACATCACCTACTGACAATCAGCCAAAGGAAAAGGGGTTTAATTGCAATGGAAGCAATTAGGTTGGGAATAAACAATTGCTTCACAGGCAGCTTGGACCACATGTACTGCTACTGAGGCCCGTGAGCATAAATCCAATAAAGCCCTCTACACTCAGCATAGCACCTCACCCAGGGTAGCCTATGGATTTAATAAATCTGTCATTAATGAATGGTTGAATGAAGTGGCTAGGTGACTAAAGAATAATGAAACCTCACAGGGAACTATACTCAATATTTGGTAATAACTTATAAAGAAAAAGAACCTGAAGAGGAATACATACATCTATATGTGTATTCATATGTGTGTGTGCTCAGTCGTCCAGTCGCCCAGTCTGACTCTTTGTGACCCCATGGGCTCCTCTGTCCAGGAGATTTTCCCAGCAAGAATACTGGAGTGTGTTGCCATTTCTTCTTCCAGGGGATCTTTCTGACCCAGGGATCGAAACTGGGTCTCCTCTTGCATTTTAGGCAGATTCTTTACAGCTGAGCCACTGGGGCAGCCCTTGTCTATGTGTGTGTGTGTGTGTGTGTGTATGTGTGTGTGTGTGTACTAAATCACTTGGCTGTGTACCTGAAACTAACACAACACTATAAGCCAACTATACTTCAGTAAATAAAATAAAAGAAGAACAAAAGAATAGTGGAGCCTCCTTGCTTGTGAAATTGTAACTGTTTATCTGGGATAATAAAAAAATAAAAATAAAAAGCCTACCTTTTCAATGGAATCTGGACTAGAGAACTTTTCAAATTTTTCCAGGCCTTTGCAAACCAAATTCTTTGGTTTTTATTTATCAGTTCATATAACTTTCCCCCCTCCTCAAAACTTGACAGTTGTTTTCCATTTTGTTGAGTAAAGGCACTCACAATAGCCTGTATGACCCAAGATGGGTTCACCTGGTCCTTCCCCTCTTTGCCTCTTGGACTTCAACTTTTTCTCCTCTCTCTTACTCCTTTCCTCTGGTCTCCTTGGTATTTTTTAAATATTTATTTTTATTTAGTCACTTATTTGGCTGCAGTGGGTCAACTAATTGTGGCATGCATAATTTTTAGCGGCAGCATGTGGGATCAAGTTAACCAGGGATCCAACCTGGGCTCCCTGCATTGGCAGCACAGTCTTAACCACTGGACCACCAGAGAAGTCCCTCTCTTCGGTATTTCTTGGATGCCCCAGGCACATACTTGCCTGAGGGCTGTTCCACCTACCTGGTTGTTCTTCACAGAGATGCACATGGCTCATCCGTCACTTCCTTTAAATGTTGCCTTGACGTGAAAAGCAACCCTGACCACCCTATTTAATACCAACCCCTGCTGATCTCTTTACACTATTATTTTCCCTTGGTGCCTATCATCTCCTAACACATGTCATTTGCTTATGTATCTTGTTTTTGTTGTCTTCTGTGACCTGCCTCCATCCTCACACTAGAATGCAAGCTTCATGAGAGTTGGAATTTTTGCAACTGCCATGCATATAACAATGCCATAGACATGGTGACATAGTGGGTACTCAGTAAATATTTGTCAGATGAATATTTATTAAGTGTTTTGGATCAGTTACTGTATTAGGAATTGGAAAACTAGCATGCTGTGTTTTAGGTGTTCCTAAACCTGGGTATGTAACAAACATCAGATGGAACACTTGTTAAAATAGATTCCCGAGCCCCACCACAAAAAAATCCTGTTTAAATAATCCAGAATGGGATTCAGAAATATATATGGGGACCCAAATGAAATGGCTATCCACTCCAGTATTCTTGCCTGGAAAATACCACGGACAGAGGAGCCTGGCAGGCTGTAGTCCATGGGGTCTCAAAGAGTCCAACATGACTGAGTGACTAAAACACACACACATATAATCACACACACATTATACACACACACACACACACACACACAAACATACACACACCCACATAAAGGGATCCAGGTGATTCTGATGGAGCCCATGTTTCAGAGACCTTGAATGGCGGAAAGAACATGAGTTGGAGTCATATTCATCTAGCTTCAAATCTCTTCTTTACAATTTTATTAACTGACTGGGTGATCTTAGACAATTGACTTGGTAAAGCTTATTCTCTAGGAGCCTGTTTCCTCATCTGTAAACTAGAAGCAAATATTTAGTGAATGAATAATTGAATGAATGGATGAGAGGCCCTCTAAAGGATACTTCATAAACAACATACCACAGGAAAAGAAGGTAGACTTTAATGAGAAGCATTTAAGGGATGTTAATTTCCTAGTTGCCTCCCGCATAGTTACTTTTAACAAATAAACAGGCGCGTATCCTGTCCACTTTTCAGCCTTCTCAGTTTGGCAAAGGCTATACTTGCCGGGGCTTCATCCAAGCTTGAACTATTTAAATTCTCTGTACTTAAGTAGATAAGAGTTGACTCAGGCTGGCAGGTTATTTTGTTGTTGTTATTGACTTTGGCCAGAACTTCTATGTCATTAGCTCTTTGGAAAATGTCCTAAGTTTATGAGATGGGTACATTTGATATCAGTAAGTAAATGGTATCTTGCTGGAGTCTTAAATATCTGTGTTTGAAATGATCCTGTGTTCTCTTGACTGAGACTGTGTCACCCCAGAAGATTTCTCTCCAAGTTTGGGAAATACAAAAAAAGAATTCATGCACTGGTTTATGAAGAATTGCCAAGGTTTATGAATGCTCATAGGTAACTTCAGAAAAAATAGTTTTTCTGCAACTTTGAAGTTTATTTTCAAAGAGTAACTGGCATAGTATTTTCCAGCATTAAGTAATTCACCCATAAATTTAATTTGATTCTTTGACACAGCCAATAATAGAGACCGTTTTCACAGAAATATCTTCTACACACTTTCCATTTTATCTCACTACTTGCAAATGCAGCTTATTTGATGATCAGGCACTGCCTTGCAAAAAAAATTTTTTTTTCTTATTTTACAATTGTCAATTATTTATCTATTTTACTAAAACTTATCATTTATTGGTTTATGATTTATCTCTTCAAAAACTCCTGGATATAACAAGAGATATCATGTTCTTCATTTCCAGGCTTTCCTGAGAACTGGATCCCAAACTTCAGCATAAGAAGAGTGTAATAAGCCTCTATTGTTTGAATGATTGGCTTGCTGTGTTTAATCCATTTAATTAGGAAAGGAACATTAACTAGAAAATCATAGAAAGTGCTATGTAAACCCCAGGGCCACACCCATGCTGAGTCAACCTGCCAGGCACCTTTTTGCCTAACTTATTGCCATTAACACTCTTTATTTAAGAACAAAACACATAAAATTAGCAAAAGTGAATTTGCTATATTATTTTCAATATTAACTTTAAATACAAAGACAACTGGCTGCTTAAGAAAAAGTATTATTTAATATGCTTGCCCAAGCCAACAATAAATTATATATTTTTGAAAATGCTGCTGGCAAAGTAACAGGGGTAAGGCACTGAAATCATAATTGGCACTACTGTTTTGGCCCCATGACCAGTTTTACATTAGGGACTTATTTTCCAGTTTTTTTCCTCTGTAATCATCTGCTCTAGTAGAAGTTAAACTGAATGGCGTGCACAATAACCATGCTCCCTCCTGGAGCTCACACAGGCATTGTAAAATGCAAAGCTAAACAGTGGGAGGCACTGAAGTGATTCACACCCTGATCTTTAAAAAACTGAATAGGAGAAAAGAACTTCTAAAACCCCAGGGCAGTTCAGAATCAGACCCACACTACTCCAGACTACCCATACCCCAACCCAATCAAACACATGGCTGCTGCTGCTAAGTCGCTTCAGTCATGTCTGACTCTCTGCAACCCCATAGATGGCAGCCCACCAGGCTCCTCTGTTCCTGGGATTCTCCAGGCAAGAATACTGGAGTGGGTTGCCATTTCCTTCTCCAATGCATGAAAGTGAAAAGTCAAAGTGAAGTCGCTCATATAACAGTGGAGACAGACCCAAATACAATGGAGTCAGCCTGAAGCCATAGGTATAAACCTACCAAGTGAGGATGAATTCTACTTTGAAGAGTCTATGAGCTGACTTTACTGAAGTTGGTAAATATACTTACTATTTGTCTTTGCAATGCAAATCTAAGTTAAATAAAAAGAACTAACCAAAAAATTTTCTAGCTACTTTTAGAGAACTTTTCAAGAAAAGACACATTTTCAACTGATCAGGAACTCTGTCAGATGTACCTAGAAATAAAACATGGTGATGCATTTAAATCTTTCTCCACCCAACTGGTTGTCTGAAAATCCAATTTCTCTTCAATAGCCAATAAGAAATGTTCTTCTGTTAGAGTTGACCCTTTCATTAATAACATGTGATGGAGACCTGGTTATAAGCTGGCTCTTGAAAGATTCTGGCTCTCGGGATACGTAGAAAGCCGTGATTAAAAGAAAAGTAAAATATTAAAGACAACTCAATGAAACAAACTATAAAGTACATGTATGATATAATACATAAACCATCATTTACACTTAAAAATTGGAATACATGAAAACTAGTTTGATTAATTAAATCAGTGCCCTTATAACTTTTAAAGAGTGTTAAAATTTACTCTAACTTAAATCTCAGAAATGGTCCTACTACCATGCCCCCTCCACTACCCTTATTTTTTTCTTCCTGAGTTAGTTGTTTGTATTCCAGGTGGCATTGTGGTGAAGAATCCGCCTGCTAATGCAGGAGATGCAAGAGAGACGCGTTCGATCCCTGGGTTGGGAAGGTCTTCCGAAGTACGAAATGGCAACCTGCTCCAGTATTCTTGCCTAGAAAATTCCATGGACAGAGGAGCCTGGTGGGCTACAGTCCATGGGGTCGCAAAGAGTCAGACATGACTGAACACACACACATACCATAGTAATTTCTTAGCATGTTTCCCCTGTATCACTCCAGAAATGAAGCCAACTAACTATGCTGCTGCTGCTGCTAAGTCGCTTCAGTCGTGTCCGACTCAGTGCGACCCCATAGACGGCAGCCCACCAGGCTCTCCCGTCCCTGGGATTCTCCAGGCAAGAACACTGGAGTGGGTTGCCATTTCCTTCTCCAATGCATGAAAGTGAAAAGTCAAAGTGAAGTCGCTCAGTCGTGTCCGACTCTTCGCCACCCTATGGACTGCAGCCCACCAGGCTCCTCTGTCCATGGGATTTTCCAGGCAAATAACTATAATATCTCTCAAATTGCTGCTGCTGTCCTGCAACACAGTCAAAATTTCTCTCCGTTGATATTTATGGCCTGGAGTGCTGCAGTTCATGGGGTCGCAAAGAGTCCGATAGGACTGAGCGACTGAACTGAACTGAACTGAGATAATCACTACTGAGTAGTGACAAATCATAAACAGGACGATGACGAACCTAGATTTTATGGCTGGACTGTAACTGATGTATAGGTTCATGCAGGTTATTTAAATAATTGTGTAACAATGCTATTTAATATTTTGAACCTTACTTATGTTATGGTGGGGGTTGATGATAACTAGCTTCTTAATTTTTCATCTTTTTTTTTCCTCTAATAAGGAAGGCATTTAAAGCAATTCCTTTTCCTCTGAATAGTTATTATTGTGCTGCATAGATTCTGATATAATATGTTCTCCTTTTCATTGCTTTCCATATTGTTTTATAGTCTTTTTAAAAAAAATCTTTTCTTTGTGATCCAAGGAATTTGAAGGGGATGTTTCTTAATTTTCAAGTTGTAGGGCTTGCAATCTTAATGATCAATAATTTGCAGAGGATAAAAAAATCACTTTTCTATTATCTTAATGTTTATGATCAAAGAATGTGGCATCTCTTTGTGGTTTTAATTTGTATTCTTTGATGGCTAGTAAGTTCCTTTCACTTGGAAGACTGGAAGCTTTTTCTTTATAGCCTTTGAGTTCAGGAATTCTGTTCCATATAGGACAAGATATGCCTTGTCTCATCCCATCCTGGAACACAATGAGAGTGTCTAAGCTTCGAGTCAGCTCTTTCTTCACTATAGAGAAAACCATTTTTTCCTTTATGAATTTCCAATGTTAAGTTGTTTTCCCTCTACCATGGGTTTTATTGATTCCTCTGAAACAAATTCTCACCCTAGGCTTTCTGTTCTCCAAATTTTTCATATTAAATCTTACAATATTTTTTATATTATGGTCTATGTTTTGAAGTATTTCATTAATTCATTCATATTTTAAAATGTATTAATAGTTATGGCTGTACAGCCATCTATCTGAGAACAACTAGAAACACTGGATTAATTTAACGTTAGTTCTAAAACACTGGAGAACTACCAAGGTAGATGAGCTTGAGGAGCCAAGACACATATAGACGGGAGGGACAGAGAAGTGAGTGCAACATTTATCTCCACATGTCTCCTCAAGAGAGTTGCTAATTTGAAAGACATGAATGAAAACCACTGTTTTCAATCTTACTAGGTTTAGGAATAAAACTTTTAGTTTAGAAACTACCATGGAGGTAGGTTTTAAGGGATCCTCACTAGAGTTAGGATTCAACTGTATGTAGATAAAGCCTCAGAGAGACTGAAAGCTTTGATATTTATTCTTTGACATGATTAAATATCCTGAATATATGATTTAAGTATGATAATCTTTTCCTCCACGTTCAAGGTCAGGAGGGGCGGCTGTGAGGAGATGCCTTCGTCTAAGGTAAGGAGCATTGGCTGCACTTTGCTGGAGCAGCCGTGAAGAGATACCCCACGTCCAAGGTAAGAGAAACCCAAGTACGATGGTAGGTGTTGGGAGAGGCATCAGAGGGCAGATACACAAACCATAATCACAGAAAACTAGTCAGTCTAATCACATGGACCACAGCCTTGTCTAATTCAGTGAAACTAAACCATGCCCTGTGGGGCCAACCAAGATGGGAGAGTCATGGTGGAGATGTCTGACAGAATGTGGTCCACTGGAGAAGGGAATGGCAAACCACTTCAGTATTCTTGCCTTGAGAACCCCAAGAACAGTATGAAAAGGTAAAATGATAGGATACTGAAAGAGGAACTCCCCAGGTTGGTAGGTACCCAATATGCTACTGGAGATCAGTGGAGAAATAACTCCAGAAAGAATGAAGGGATGGAGCCAAAGCAAACACAATACCCAGCTGTGGATGTGACTCGTGATAGAAGTAAGGTCTGATGCTGTAAAGAGCAATACTGCATAGGAACCTGGAATGTAAGGTCCATGAATCAAGGCAAATTGGAAGTGGTCAAACAAGAGATGGCAAGAGTGCATGTCGACATTCTAGGAATCAGTGAACTGAAATGGACTGGAATGGGTGAATTTAACTCAGATGACCATTATATCTACTACTCTGGGCAGGAATCCCTTAGAAGAAATGGAGTAGCCATCATGGTCAACAAAAGAGTCTAAAATGCAGTACTTGGATACAATCTCAAAAATGACAGAATGATCTCTGTTCGTTTCCAAGACAAACCACTCAATATCACAGTAATCCAAGCCTATGCCCAAACCAGTAATGCTGAAGAAGCTGAAGTTGAACAGTTCTATGAAGACCTACAAGACCTTTTAGAACTAACACCCAAAAAAGATGTCCTTTTCATTATAGGGGACTGGAATGCAAAAGTAGGAAGTCAAGAAACACCTGGGGTAAAGGCAAATTTGGCCTTGGAATACAGAATGAAGCAGGGCAAAGACTAATAGAGATTTGCCAAGAGAACACACTAGTCATAGCAAACACCCTCTTCCAACAACACAAGAGAAGACTCCACACATGGACATCACCAGATGGCCAACACCAAAATCAGATTGATTATATTCTTTGCAGCCAAAAATGGAGAAGCTCTATACAGTCAGCAAAAACAAGACTGGGAGCTGACTGTGGCTCAGATCACAAACTCCTTAAACCAAATTCAGACTTAAATTGAAGAAAGTAGGGAAAACCACTAGACCATTCAGGTATGACCTAAATCAAATTCCTTAGGATTATACAGTGGAAGTGAGAAATAGATTTAAGGGACTAGATCTGATAGAGAGAGTGCCTGATGAACTATGGACGGAGGTTCGTGACATTGTACAGGAGACAGGGATCAAGATCATCTCCATGGAAAAGAAATGCAAAAAAGCAAAATGGCTGTCTGGAGGCCTTACAAATAGCTGTGAAAAGAAGAGAAGTGAAAAGCAAAGGAGAAAAGGAAATATATAAGCATCTGAATGCAGGGTTCCAAAGAATAACAAGGAGAGATAAGAAAGGCTTCCTCAGTGATCAATGCAAAGAAATAGAGGAAAACAACAGAATGGGAAAGACTAGAGATCTCTTCAAGAAAATCAGAGATACCAAGGGAACATTTCATGAAAAGATGGGCTCGATAAAGGACAGAAATGGTATGGACCTAACAGAAGCAGAAGATATTAAGAAGAGGTGGCAAGAATACACAGGAGAACTATACAAAAAAGATCTTCACAACCAAGATAATCACAATGGTGTGATCACTGACCTAGAGCCAGACATCCTGGAATGTGAAGTCAAGTGGGCCTTAGAAAGCATCACTATGAACAAAGCTAGTGGAGGTGATGGAATTCCAGTTGAGCTCTTTCAAATCCTGAAAGATGATGCTGTGAAAGTGCTGCACTCAATATGCCAGCAAATTTGGAAAACTCAGCAGTGGCCTCAGGACTGGAAAAGGTCAGTTTTCATTCCAATCCCAAAGAAAGGCAATGCCAAAGAATGCTGAAACTACCGCACAATTGCACTCATCTCACATGCTAGTAAAGTAATGCTCAAAATTCTCCAAGCCAGGCTTCAGCAATATGTGAACCATGAACTTCCTGATGTTCAAGCTGATTTTAGAAAAGACAGAGGAACCAGAGATCAAATGACCAACATCATCAAAAAAGCAAGAGAGTTCCAGAAAAATGTCTATTTCTGCTTTATTGACTATGCCAAAGCCTATGACTGTGTGGAGCACAATAAACTGTGGAAAATTCTTCAAGAGATGGGAATACCAAACCACCTGACCTGCCTCTTGAGAAACCTGTATGCAGGTCAGGAAGCAACAGTTAGAACTGGACATGGAACAACAGACTGGTTCCAAATAGGAAAAGGAGTACGTCAAGGCTGCATATTGTCACCCTGCTTATTTAACTTATATGCAGAGTACATCATGAGAAATGCTGGGCTGGATGAAGCACAAGCTGGAATCAAGATTGCTGGGAGAAATGTCAATAACCTCAGATATGCAGATGACACCACCTTTATAGTAGAAAGTGAAGAGGAACTAAAAAGCCTCTTGATGAAAATGAAAGAGGAGAGTGAAAATGTTGGCTTAAAGCTCAACATTCAGAAAACGAAGATCATGGCATCTGGTCCCATCACTTCATGGGAAATAGATGGGGAAACAGTGGAAACAGTGTCAGACTTTATTTTTGGGGGCTCCAAAATCACTGCAGATGGTGAGTGAAGCCATGAAATTAAAAGATGCTTATGACCAACCTAGATAGCATATTCAAAAGCAGAGACATTACTTTTCCAACAAAGGTCCGTCTAGTCAAGGCTATGGTTTTTCCAATGGTCATGTATGGATGTGAGAGTTGGACTGTGAAGAAAGCTGAGCACCGAAGAATTGATGCTTTTGAACTGTGGTGTTGGAGAAGACTCTTGAGAGTCTCTTGGACTGCAAGGAGATCCAACCAGTCCATTCTAAAGGAGATCAGTCCTGGGTGTTCTTTGGAAGGACTGATGCTAAAGCTGAAACTCCAGTACTTTGGCCACCTCATGCAAAGAGTTGACTCATTGGAAAAGACTCTGATGCTGGGAGGGAATGGGGGCGGGAGGAGAAAGGGACGACAGAGGATGAGATGGCTGGATGGCATCACTGACTCAATGGACATGAGTTTGGGTGAACTCCGGGAGTTGGTGATGGACAGGGAGGCCTGGCACGCTGCGTTTCATGGGGTCGCAAAGAATCAGACACGACTAAGGGACTGAACTGAACTGAATCTTTTCCTAGTCTAACTGCCCATTAGAATAAAATTAAGCCTTTGCAGAAAGATATCCTCCAAAACTTCAAATTATCTCTCAAGTTTTTCCTTGAAATATAACGTATTCCAGGAGACAAAACCAAACAAATGAAAATCAAGAGAAAAGATAGAAAATAGAGACAGAGGCACAAGGGAAAAAAAAAAACAAACTAGAGTTTTCAGATATCACCATTAAACTAGTTGTAATTACAAGATCAAGAAAACGAGCAGAGAACTGCTATGGGCTGAGCTCAGTCACGTCAGTCATGTCCTACTCTCTGTGACTGCAGGCTGTCAGGCTCCTCTGTCCATGGGATTCTCCAGGCAAGAATACTGGAGTGGGTTGCCATGCCCTTTACCACTAGTGCCACATAGTAAGCCCAAATGTGTGTGTGTGTGATAAATACCCTAAATTGAGAATTTGATAAATGGGTTTAACAGAAGAATCAATGCAGCTGAAGAAGTGTTGGTAAGCTGGAAGATGGCCAGTAGGAAAATGTACACTGAATCTTAGAGACAAAAGTAATAATAACACAGAAAAGAGGGTAAGATGTATGATACACAGTGAAAAAGATTAACCTATGTAAAAATGGAGTTCCAGAAGAAAAAAAGTGAGAAAATGGGACAGAAATGAGAGTTGAAGAGAGGAGAACTGAGAAAGACATCAAAACACAAGTGCACTACCTTGTGGATGGGAGGAATTCCTATCTAATGACATCATATCAAAACTGTTGAAAACCAAATAGGAAAAATCTAACAGAACTTAAAGGAGAAAGAACACATTATTCTTAAAGAAGCAACAATAAAATTAAAATTGACTTCTCAACAGAAATAATGAAATATAAAAGTTGATAATGGGATTATATCTTCAAAGTGCTAAAAGAAAATAACCCTAGAATTCTAGAATTGACAATCTAGAATTCTATATGCAGTTTGTGTACTCTTAAACATAAAGAAAAATAAAGATAATTTCAAACTATTTGCCATACTCCCCTCCCCCTGCCCCCAAAAAAAGAAAATTAAAGAAATCGTCATCAGTTGATTAATTTGAAAGGAAACATTTTGAAGAGGTATTTAGTTAGACGAAAACTTTTTCTAATTTACACCTGAAAATTCAGGAAAAGATAAAGAGCAATTAAAAAGGTAAAATTTAAATCTTAATAAATACTGACTTATTAAAAATGATAATAATAATACCTTGTAGCACTTAAAATGTATATAGAATGGAAATACATTTTTAAAATAGCTAAAATGGTGTTAGAAGGATAAATGTAATGTGCCCTAAAGTTTTTCCATTTTCTGGGAAATGGCAAAAGTATTAATACACAAGTTGCAATAAGTCAAGGATATATACTGCATTTTCTAGAGGAATCATTAAAAGAATAGCAAAATAATATATAATTTATAAGCTAATAGAAAGAAAATGGAATTTTAAAAATAGTTCATCTTTAAATGCTTTAATATAATCTTTATAAAAGATAAAATAGAACAAGCATATTAAATTAAAAATCAGCAAAGGTATAGAGCATCTGAAAAAGCAAAATTAAGAAACTTGATCTAATGGACAAACTAGACTAATAACAAAATAAACATTTTTTAAAGTACTCATAAAACATTTACTAAAATCAACAGTATGCTAGACAAGACATGTCTCAATCAATGTTAAAAGCTTAAAATCATTCAGTATATTCCCTATTATGGAATTTAGGGAAAAAAAAAAAAAGAAAAGATAGGTAGAAAATTCCTTTATGTTTGGAAAATAATATACTTTTACCTAACTCATGGATCAAATATAACCACAATGAAAACTGAAAAACAATTTTAATTAAATGGTGATTAAAATATAACAACTGATAGAATGTACCTAAACCCTTCTAGAGAGTGAAGCATGTAGTCTTAAATACATACCCTGAAAGGAAGAAAGGCTCAAGTCAACAACTGAACATCTGTCTTAAACAAAGAGACAAATTACAGCAAATTAAATCCAAAGAAGAGAATGGAAAATAATAAATGTTAGAGAAACAAAAATTAATGAGATATGAAAACAAATGTGTGATCAGAAGTATCAACAAAGCCAAAAGTTGTTTATTTTACAAGGAAAATCAGCAGGACTTATAAGGCTGTTAATTAAAATAGAGAAAGGGAAAGTGGGGCGAGAGAAGGGAGGGGCTCAAATTAGCCTCTGGCAAAAGGAGCCATCACTATGTTTTATACAGATATTCACACTATAATAAGAGATAATTATAAATGATTATAAGACAATAAATCTGAAAGTTTTAAATAATTTAAAATCATTAATAATTTTAAATAAAATGTATACATTTATTGAAAAACTAATTTAAGAATACTAATTTAAGAATAATTGGAAAATAAAAATAGTTCTTTTCCTATTAAGGAATTAAATCAATTATTAACTAACCTCCCCCAAAAGAAAACTCTAAGTCCAGATGGCTTCACTTTTGAATTCTCCCAAACATTTAAGGAAGCAATAAAACCAATATTATAAAAACTCTTGAGACTAGGAATAAAGGAACACTTCCTAACTTATTTTATGATGCAATTAAACTTTGATAGAAAAACCTGATAAGAACATTACAAAAAGGAAAATTACAGGCAAATTTATCTTAGGAACATAGATGAAAAAATTCTAAGCAAAATAATAACAAAGCAAATCCAACAATACATAAAAGGAATCATGATGAAGTGGGGTTCAAAATTCAACACTCGATCAATATGATCTATAATATCATGTGAAGAGAAAAGGGGAGAAAATCATGTGATTTTCTTGTATTTTTATCATCTTTATAGTTAAAGAAAAATAAAATTCAATATCCATTCATGATAAACAGTCAGAATCTAAGAACAGAAGGAAGCTTCCTTAATCTGATGAACGTTATCTACAAAATATCTATATTATATTTAGCTGTGATTTGTTGAAAGATTCCTGATAATGAGAATGGAAACAATGTTGTCTACTCTTGTTACTTTTACTCAGCTTTGGGATAGAGGTCCTACTCTATACAACAGGCAAGAAAAAGAAATGGAAGGTGTGAGGATTAGGAAGAAACACAATTGCACTCCTTGGGAGCTAAAATGATTTTAGTTCTAGTAGTTATGTATGGATGTGAGAGTTGGACCTTAAGAAGGCTGAGTGCCAAAGAATTGATGCTTTCAAACTGTGGTGTTGGAGAAGACTCTTGAGAGTCCCTTGGACTGCAAGGAGATCAAACCAGTCAGTCCTAAAGGAAATCAATCCTGAATATTAATTGGAAGGACTGATACTGAAGCTGAAGTTCTGATACTTTGGCCACCTGATGCGAAGAACTGACTCATTGGAAAAGACCCTGATGCTGGGAAAGATTGAAGGTGGGAGGAGAAGGGGATGACAGAAGGTGAGATGTTTGGATGGCATCACCAACTCAGTGGACATGAGTTTGAGCAAACTCTGAGAGATGGTTAAAGACAGGGAGGCCTGGTGTGCTGCAGTCGATGGGGTCATAAAGAGTCAGGAATGACTGAACAACAACAAAATTATTTTAAACATAGAAAACCCAAATGATTTATAGCCAAACTGTTAGAATTAATAAGTGAATTTAGCAAGCTTGATAAAAGCAAATGGTATACAGTAGAATTAACAAATAGAAGTGAAAATGTTAGTCATTCAGTTGTGTCTGCTTCTTTGTGACCCCATGGACTGGAGCGCATCAGGCTCCTCTGTCCATGGGATTTCCTAGGCAAGAATACTGGAATGGGTTACCATTTCCTTTTCCAGAGAATCTTCCTCACCCAGGGGTTGAATCTGGGTCTCCCACATTGCAGGCAGATTCCTTATGATCTGAGTTATCAAATAGAAAAGTGAATTTAAAACATTTACAACAGCATCAAAAAACAGCATATATAATAAACATAATAAAAGAAGTATACTACCTCTACATTAAAAACCAAAAACAAACAAACCAAAAACATTATTGAGAGAAACGAAAATAATCCTAAATAAATGAAATAATATGTGACATGTTCATGAATAGTAAAAGTCATTATAATATCATTTCTTCCCAAATTGATTTATAGTTTCAATAAAATGTCAATCAAAATGTTAGCCTTTTTGTGTGTGTATATTGACAACCTGATTGTAAAATGTATAAGGAAATCCAGAAGGCCTGTAATAGTCAGGTTCTTCTTTAATAAATAAAAAGTTGGAAGACTTATGCTACCAGGCCTCAAGTCCTATTATAAAATGATAATAATTAACACTTTGAGGCAGGACTTCTCTGCTGGTCCAGTGGTTAAGACTTTGCCTTCCAATGCAGGAGGTATGGGTTCAATCCCTGGTCTGGAAGCTAGGATCCCACATGGCTCACAGCCAAAAAACCAAAACATAAAACAAAAGTAATACCATAACAAATTCAATAAAGACTTTTAAAATGGTCTACACACACACACACACACACACCAAAAAAAAAAAAAAAAGCTTTAAAAAAGTATTTTTGAGGCACTGATGTAAGAAGAGGCCAGTGGAACAGAGGGAAAGAAACAGAAACACACATGTATGATCATCAGAGGATAACAAAGATAACAGCAGTGTGGTAGGAAAGACGCGTTACTTCACTTGATGGTGTTATGTCAAATGAATACCTGTATGGAAAAAAAGTGAATCTCGAATCCTATCATACCATACAAAAAAATCAATTTTAAATAAAACACAGATCTAACTATGGTATGTGTCTAGAAATAAATATAGGAAAATATATTTATGACTTTTGAGTAGGCAAAAATATTTCTTAAACGCAATTGATACTACACAAAAGGTGTTGGCCATAAAAGGGAAAATTTAAAAATTGTACTAACTTAAAGTCAAAGAGTTTCTGCTCTTCAAAAGACTTGCGACCCGATGGACTGTAGCCCACCAGGCTCCTCTATCCATGGAATTCTCCAGGCAAGAATACTGGAGTGGGTAGCCATTCCCTTCTCCAGAGATTTTCCCCACCCAGGGATCAAACCCATGTCTCCTGCATTGCAGGCAGATTCTTTACTGAGTCACCAGGGAAGCCTTAAAAGGCAGCACACAGAGAGTGAAATGGCAGGACAGAGAATGGAAGAAAGTATCAGCCACTCAATAATTCAACAATAACAAACTAAGAATGTGCTATTTAAAATTCCTGCAGTTAAATGAAACAAAGAAAAAAGCCAGTGGAAAACGAACGAAAGGTATGAGCATACACTTTACAAAAGAAAAAATCCAGATGTCTAATCAACACATGACTAGGTGCTCACCTCCACCAGCCATGGGAGGAATGCTGATTTAAACACAGCACCATGCCTCTCAGCTCCGACAAGAGTAGCTGAAAGGTAAAAACTAGAAAAGATCCAGTATAGGTATATGGAACAATTAGTACTTTCATGCACTTTTGTGTACTCTGGGTGAGAGCATAATTGGCATAATCCACTTTGGAAAATAATTTGACATTTTATTGTGTGGCTAAATATTAGCATAATCTATGATCCAGTGTTTTCACTCCTGGATACTTTTGCTCCTGTGACAGGACACACGCACAAGAATATTCATGTCAGTGGTATTTCTAACAGCAACACACACACATACATATTCCTAACACAAATGCCCATCAACATTAGAATGGTTAAACAGGGATATTTTAACACTGTAGAATATTACCCAAGGAATGAATTATATTCAATAATATGGATGAATCCTAGAAACATTCATAAAACTAAGTGATAAAGAAAGCCACAAACAAGATGATCCTATTTTTATAAAGGCCAAATAGCAGAGAAAATAGACCACATACTGTACCCACATGTGCATAGGTGTGTGTGTGTGCATGTGTATATGTAGTTTGGCTTTTCTGTTTTTTTAATTTTTGGCCACTTCCAGTGACATGCAGGATCCCCAACCAGAAACCCAACTGTGCCCTCTGCAGTGGAAGTGCAGAGTCCTAACCGGTGCACTGCCAGGGAATTCCTTGTAGTTTGTTCTTAAAAAGGAAGAGAAGATAGACAGAAACCCAGAAACATCATAGTGGTTTCTTCTGGTGGAAGGGCAAGTAAATGAACTAGGTGAGAAGCTGGAGTGTCTACAAAAGTGTTGGTAATCATCCAGTCATTTGGCTGGGTGATGGTTTCATTTTTAAAATTTAATTGTTTCTATTAAACATTCAAAAGTAAAGTGTCCAGCATCAGCTTCTAGCCCAGTCTAGCTCATGCTCTGTGTCATGAGTTGCTGACTTATTAGGTTTTTAAAAATAATTTATTTTAGTAAAGTGTAGTTGATTTATAATACTGTGTTAATTTCTATTGTAGTTTATATTTTAGTTGCTGAAAGCCCTGCACAGAAGACAGGTCTGGTCTTTCTTATATAAAGAGATGGTACCCGTCTATATAATGGAACATTATGTAATCATTTAAATGAATATAAACACATACATCACAGAAAGTGGGAGAGAAAGAGAGGTTGATTGATTGAATAATGGTTTTAATACACTATGTGAAAAAAAAAACCCCACTACCTTGAGCAATATGTGAAGGATTCCATGCTATTTATTTAAAGACATACATGTACCAGTACACATTTTTGTGTCTTTGTGAATCTGCGTGTATAAGAGAAATCAATGTACGCCAAAAGTGGTTATTTCTAGATGGTGGGATTCATTTCCTTTATGTTTATCTGTGGTATATAAAGGTGGTAGAGTGAGCATATAATGCAACTTTTTAAAAGATGTGTGCTACTTTTAGATGGGGACTTTCCTGGTGGCTCAGCACTAAAGAATTCACTTGCAATGCAGGAGACATGGGTTCAATCCCTGGGTTAGGAAGATCCCCTGGAGAAGGAAATAGCAGCCCATTCCAGTATTTTTGCCTGGGAAATCCCACGGACAGAGAAGCCTGGTGGGGCTACAGTCCATGGGGTCACAAAAGAGTCAGACACGACTTTAGCAACTAAACAACAACAAATTTTAGGTGTCTAATTTATCATGGGCCTTCCCTGGTGGCTCAGATGGTAAAGCGTCAGCCTGCAATACAGGAGACCTGGGTTCGATCCCTGGGTCTGGAAGATCCCCTGGAGAAGGAAATGGCAACCCACACTCCTACATGTCAAGAAAGATATCCATTTTCACTAAAGCATTCATGCTCTGAAGCAACTGCAAAAGAGAACATTCTACATGGAATGAATTGTCTGTGCAAATCAACCAGTCCCTATAGTGGCTGAAATAATGGTACCAACCATCTCAAAATCCATGAGCCATGATGACACAGCCTCAGCAGCTGTTCATAATTAATATTTCTGCAGACTTAGTTCCTTGCAGCTTTTACAGTTCAGTGTCGTCTTCTGAGAATGTACATTCTGAACGTAAAGAAAAGGTACTTAGGTCAGCACCTAAACCCAAACCTTTATGTTCATTTTGATTTTAAACCTGCCACTCTCATCTCACAGAGAGCCAGGTGTGGGAAACAGATCCTCCTGCCTAAGTCTATAAAGCAAACCTCATCACTGAGTGTGTCAGAACCCAGAGATTTATTATAAAGTGATATATTTTCAAAGAGCAGCTCAAAGAGTCTTTTAACACTGAATTTGTCAGAGACCTCGCCGACATCAAACAGATGCTTTTCGCTTGGAGCATTTGACTCTTAAATTTCAATGTTTCATATGTTAAGTGATTGGAAACTTGGGAACCATGAAGTAATACTTTTCTCTGATTTGGAAAATTTGACTCTTTAACAATGAAACTTTAGATGCATATTAAGAAATACTTTGAGAAGTGGTAGAGTGGTTTCTTTACAGACAGACTATCATTTGGTCCAGTAATATCACTTTTTCAAAGATTAAAAAAATCTCTGAAATTGATTTCATGTTAACAAGTTTTTTTTTAACCCTCTCAACCCTTTCCCCCTTGACTCACTAACATTTCTTGTGATTTCTCCTAAAAATCAAATAAGCACTACATGCCTGAGGCTTTCATAAAAGACTTCTAACGTGGGTCATTTGATTTTTGGCCTTAAGAAATCAATCATATGCCAGGAGCTGGATTACTATCATGCCCTCTTCTTGAATAAACATGGTGCCCCTCCTCAGCTGAGGCTCCTGCCAGTGTTTATATTTTTGCATACATTTTAACCCAGATGCCATGAGCTGGTTATATTGAGTTTTCCTGGTGACCAATCATGTTATAAACCATAGAAAGCATGCAAACTGGAAGAAGCAAAGCCTAGCTTTGGTTTGTGGCCCTACTCAACTTTTGGTCCAACTGACTCTAACAACATCTTCTGAACTGGATCGTAAGGGAGAGGGCTATTGCTTTTGGATTTAAGAAGCAGGCAGTGCCTGACATTCCTAATGCACGGGAGGAACAGCTGGGCCACCCATCATGATCTTAAACCTGCACCATAAATAACAGAGCGCAAATGAGAACTTGCCCTAGTAAAGAGACTTACGAATTTCACTTGACAGATGTTTCTTTATAAGATTTTTACATTGCACTTTTCTATGTAAAAATAAACCGAAACTTCTTTAGTTTGGAATCTATTCCTCATTCTTCAGGGGCAAAGCCTGAACTAAAAGGAATTAATACTAACCACCCAGACAGAAGAAGACAGATACTGTAAGATATCACTTCTAGGTAGAATCTAAGAAGTACAACAAACCAGTGAATATAACAAAAAAGAAGCAGATTCACAGATACAGAGAACAAACTAGAAGTTACTAGTGGAGAGACGGAAGAGGGCAGAGCAATATAGGGCAGTAAGGGGCACACACAATTGTCCACTGAAAAAGAAGCACAATGTGAGTTAAGTTTTATTGGGGGCAAATGAGGGCAGCATTTCAGATAGCTCTGGGAACCTACTCCAAGGAGATGGTTGGTCAATATACATGCGATTTTGGTGAAGGGGGAGTACATGAAATCTAGCACATATTTTTTGCAGAGGTCTCTGCTAATCTCATGAAGCTTTCTGCCAGTCATGAGGAGCAGATGTCCATGAAGGATTTTAGTGCTTTTTGAGATGTGAAGAGATACAAAAATTGGGCTCATAAAGTCTTCTTCTGAAAATATCTAACAATTTGAAAACCTGCACTGCCCGTTTTTCCCAGAATACAGGATGCCTCATTCTTGATCTCCATCCTGAGCTTCTTTCAGGGCATGTTGAAGGTCAGCAGCTGCAGCAGCACATGATTTAATCCTTATAGAGGTAGATGCCAAGTGTCGATTTGTCACTGGCACTATTAGGTATAAAATAAGCTCCAAGGATATGTTGTACAACAGGGGGAATATAGCCACTATTTTATAGTAACTATAAAAGAATATGGGCTGTCCAGGTGGCTCAGTAGTAAAGAATCTGCCTGTCAGTGCAGGAGACCCAGGTTCAATCCCTGAGTTGGGAAGATCCCCTGGAGAAGGAAATGGCAATACACTCCAGTTTTCTTTCTGGGAAACTCATGGACACAGGAGCCTGCCGGGCTACTGTCCCTGGGGTCACAAAGAGGCAGACATGACTTAGCAACTCAAACAACATAAATGGAATATAACCTTTAAAAACTGTGAATCACTGTATCTTACACCTGCTGCTGCTGCTGCTTAGTCACTTCGGTTGTGCTCGACTCTGTGTGACCCTATGGACTGCAGCCTGCCAGGCTCCTCTGTCCATGGTATTCTCTAGGCAAGGGTACTCGAGTGGGTTGCCATGCCCTCCTCCAGGAAATCTTCTCAACCCAGGGATCTAATTCAGGTCTTCTGCATTGCGGGCAGATTTTTTACCACTAGCCACCAGGGAAGTCCATATCATACAACTATCACTTATATAATGTACAGTAACTGTATTTTAATAAAAATATTCACTGACTATCATGTGACATCTCAAAAATCTGCTTTTCCTTAACAAGCCATTGCCAATATTAGCAAAAACAATTATTGAATAATGACTTTCATACCTGACATAATATTAGATTTTTTTTCTTAATATGTCTCATTTAATACACAGGTTTAGAAAAAATGATTTCCTGTGCTGACATTCAGGTCATGGTAGACCTAGGGTTCTAAACTTAAGTTTTTGGATTTTCTATTAACCCTAAACACTAATCCTTTATTTTTGTGGAAAATGAAAATTAAGTCTACTCATAAGCTAGGCATTTGTTTGTCATAAAGGGAGGGAGTTCTAGTGTCTGGCAATCCAAGCTGCGGCAACAACACAGGAGGCATTGGTGTAAAGAGCTCTCTGCAGGAGACTCTTGTTCTTGTCACTTTAGCAAAGATATATTGTACCTCCAGCTCACACCTTTCAAATCTTTGGATCACACAAAGCCTTGCCTAACCTACTGATTCTTTCCTTGGATTACTTCAACATCAAAGAAATAGAAATGAAGAATAAGTAATTAACAGTTGATCAGATCTCTCCCCAAGCTTTAGCTTCAGTAATCTTGTGAGCAAACAGTATGAACGAGATAGCATCTAAAGAAAGATCCCTCCAAACTGGGGCAACAACGAAGGATGCGTGGGGAGATGTGCTGATGTTCAGGAAGCAGTAAATAATAGCCTTTGCCTCCCTTTTCATGTTCAGATACATTTGAGAAATCAGACCCAGATGGGGATGAAAAGGTCAGCTGTATTGCTGATAAAGACAATTGGATGACATGACTTTAGGTCAATTGATGAAAGGGTCTTCCTTATTCATTTCAAGTCTGAACCTTGGGCCAGCCTACAGGAACATTTGGACCTAGAGAATAGGATTCCTGCCTCTCATTCACCTCTCATTGCAGCCTTTGGATAGTTCTACTCAATTGAGAGTAGGGACCACGGGCTCTATCTGCCAATTCCCTCTTAAGGATAAGTAAGAGATGAGGCAAGCAGCTAGGCCTGCTACTTTAGTGGAAGTTGTTTAGAGAATGGGGTGCTGGTGATCAGTTGTGTCTAACTCTTTGCCACCCCAGGAGCCCGTCAGGCTCCTTTGTCCATGGGATCTCCCAGGCAAGAATACTGGAGTGGGTTGCCTTTCTCTCCTCCAGGGGATCTTCCCAACCCAGGGATCAAACTCTAGTTTCTTTCGTCTCCTGCAAGAGCAGGTTGATTCTTTATCACTGCACTACCTGGGGAGCCTAAAGAATAAGGATGCAGGGTGAAAAACAGTTTTCTATTAACATTCTTCAGCAGCTTCCCTTCTTACCCATTAAACCTAAAATAAACCAGGGATATGGCTTGCTGTTCGCCCTCACCCCCAGCTGCCTGGAACTCCCCGCTGTGCACACACAGAGGAGAGTCCCTCATGGTAGTTCAGTTTCTAACCTCATCAAGCCCTAATTCCTCTTTTGTTTATCCACCTCAGTCCAGAGTGTGCAGTTTAGATTCTGTCATGATAAGGCGCTGAAATGGGTCAAACTTTATACTAATCAAATCAAGTCTAAGCCTGGTTCTATCCTAGGACCCAGATTCTCTCCCTACTCTTTTTCCTGTTTCACACTGACACAGGTAGCTCTACACAGCTTACCAGAACAAAGGCACAATCCAGAAACTCCAGTTATAAGTAATGATTCACCATAGAGATGCCTCCAATTTAATTAAAATCATTGTCAAATTCAGTGAATAATTAAGGTAAAAATTCCCTTGTTCTGAGTTAAAATGCAGTAAAATGTGAGTACACAGTCAACAAAATCTGAAAACCATCCTCCCCAAATTCGTCATTCTCTACTCCATGCCTCAGTAGAGCTGTGATTCCTTCAACAACTGTGGCTCTGAATGGCTGAAGTTCCTTTACGACTCCAGAAGTTGAGCAGTCTAAAATACCCTGAGATGCTGATTTTCTCTACCGGGTGCCTTCAAATGCTTCCGAGTTATAACTTGATCTGTCGTTTTTGCTCTTTTTACCCTGTGGCTCAGACGATAAAGCGTCTGCCTACAATGCGGGAGACCCAGGTTCGATCCCTGGGTCGGGAAGATCCCGTGGAGAAGGAAATGGTGACCCACTCCAGTAGTCTTGCCTGGAAAATCCCATGGACTGAGAAGCGTGGTAGGCTACAGTTGCAAAGAGTTGGACACGACTGAGCCACTTCACTTCACTTTTACCCTGTAATTCTGCAACTGTAATGTGATATTGAAGATGCGCTCTCTCTAAACATCTGAATCGAAATGAATGAATGAATGAAATGAAGTTCTATTTTTTAGTCTATTTCCAAAGTACAATTCATTCATTTACTCACGTTGCTGATCTTAAGGTCCAGAAAGATGTTATAAGATATACTGCTGCTGCTGCTGCTAAGTCACTTCAGTCGTGTCCGACTCTGTGTGATCCCATAGACGGCAGCCCACCAGGCTCCCCTGTCCCTGGGATTCTCCAGGCAAGAACACTGGAGTGGGTTGCCATTTCCTTCTCCAGTGCATGAAAGTGAAAAGTGAAAGTGAAGTCGCTCAGTCGTGTCCGACTCTTAGCGACCTCATGGACTGCAGCCTACCAGGCTCCTCCGTCCATAGGATTTTCCAGGCAGGAGTACTGGAGTGGGGTGCCATTGCCTTCTCCATATAAGATATACATGTGTGTGTAAATGTCTTCCAGAAGTGATTCTTTCACAACTGCATTATGAAAACCACACATACAACTGTCAGTGCAGTATGCTACAGAATCTAGTTTTTATTTTTCTATATGTTTTTTTTTTTAATTTTATTTTTAAACTTTACATAATTGTATTAGTTTTGCTAAATATCAGGACCTCCATATTTCAGACTACATCAATTGTCTTTTCCCATTTGGAGTCATTGTTTGACAAATATCTAATAATAGTGGAAATGTTGTGGTCCTTTTTTTGTCCCCGTTAATGGGTTATTTTCAAATCCATCGATCAGTGTCTGACAGGTAGGGAAAATTCCAGTGGTCAATTCAAAATGAGCAAATAAACAGACTCAATTATAAAGATTGGATTAAATGCCTGTAGAGAAAATGCTGTAACTTAACTTCATTCCAGGCCTAAATATGAAGAGTTAACATATTATGATGCATTCTAGAGGCATGCTTGAGGAACTGCCAAGATTTCCATTACAATCCTTCCTTGTCAGGAGTTTGTATTCTGTCACATTATAGTATGGCTATAAATTGGAATATAATACCTAAATCTCACTTTTAAGTTTAGACCTTATCATTTTAAAAGTATTATATATGCTAACACAAGTAAACACACACCCACCACATATTGTGAATCACACATATTTTTCTGTGACAAAATTCTTTCTCTGTATCCCAAGATAGTGCATTTCTTTTCTTTCTTTCTTTTTTTCTTTTTGACACACCTCAGGGCACGTGGAACTTCCCTGACCATGGATCACACCCATGCCCCCTGGTTTAAAGCACAGAGTCTTAACCACTGGACCTCCAGGGAAGCCCCAAGGCTCCTTTAATAAAGGGAATTGCACTGCCATCGTGACCAACTCCCCAAGTTAGCTTCACATTTCTGATCTCCCCAGCTACTTCTGGAAGCCTATCTATTCAATCTTTTACATTAATTCAGCAAACATTAACTGAGCACTTACTATGTGCCAGGAAGTAGGTTCTATGCTGGAAATATCAGCAGACCAAGCAGGTTGCAGAGACAGCACATAGTAACAACATGCTTGGTCTTCATTCATATAGCCCATATTCAAATCTCAGTGCTCCCGTTTAGTTTCTAATTACTTAATCGGTAAACAGTTTAACCTAATCTGTTAACTCCTAACCTGTGAAACTATCACAATGCCTACATATAGCAAACTCTGAATGAGTGCTGCTGCTGCTGCTAAGTCGCTTCAGTCGTGTCCGACTCTGTGCGACCCCATAGACGGCAGCCCACCAGGCTCCGCCGTCCCTGGGATTCTCCAGGCAAGAACACTGGAGTGGGTTGCCATTTCCTTCTCCTAGCTACTGTTATCTGACAGTCTCTTTGGCTGGGCAAGGTCAGAGAAGTTAAGGCAGAAAAATAAAAAAGATCATTAAAGAAATTTCTCTTGATGTACAGATTTCCTGGGACAATCCTTGTCAGTATATCATCTACAGAGATTTGAACATCTTCTCTGGGTCATTCACTCTACCCCAGATAACGTCTACAATATTCTTCTCTTCTTTCTCTTCTCTGGTTAGTTTCTGGTTGAATTCATATAGAAAATGGCCAAAACATTTATCTAAATAGTGGTAACAAGATTATATGTTTATTTTCATACTTTGTCTTATTTTATATTAAGCTTATTGTTTAAATGGCTAAATGAAAAATTTTAAGAATATAAGGTTTATATTGTTCTTTGTGTTGATATAGGTAAAATAAGGCCTTATTTTACTTTATGGTCTCCCATTTGATTTTCTATGATAGTCTGAACACTATACAACAGATGGTATGTACAAAGTCTGCGACAATTCAAGACTTTCTCAAAGGCTAAACAAACGTTCTGTGTTTAGATTATTAGTTACAATTTGTTCATGGAAGCAATTCTTCTTTAGCATGGCTTATGAAGTATTTTTGGGTTTTCCTCAGGCAAATGAAATGGTACTCTGACGAAATGACTATTATGAAGGGTTCATCATAGAACCGTATACACTGAGATCCATAAAGTTTTTAGAAGTGATCTTGCCCCCACCTATGTCTCTCTTTCTGACCTTGTGGAAATTAAGACAGAGAGATGTCAGTGCTCTGCCCAAAACCATACAGTTAATGGCAAGTTCACGAGCCAGGTCTTCAAATTATTATTCATCTATTTATTCATTGATTTTTCATTCACTCATTAGTTCATTTATTCAATACATATATGTTGGACAATTGTTATTTGCCAGGGACTCTGCTAGATGCTGGGGCACGCACACATACGTAGTTGCTCAGTTGTATCCGACTCTTTGCAACCTTGTGAACTGTAGCACACCAGGCTCCTCTGTCCATGGAATTCTCCAGGCAACAGTACTAGAGTGGGTGGCCATTTCTTGCATCGCAGGGAGATTCTTTACCACCAAGCCACAAGGGAAGCACAGATGCTGAGGATAAGGTGGTAAATGAGATAGTCCTGCCCTAGTAGAGCATACACTGGGAAGGGAGTGGCCAAGCAGGTGGGCAGACTATTATACGAGGAGTTACAATATAGGGGAAACACAAGAGCCATAATATAGGGAGTCATGAGAAAAACCAGGGGAGGTCCAACTCAGCCTTGATGCTCCCAGAAAGCTTCCTGGAGAGAGAGAAGTCTAAACTGAAAACTGAAGAAAAGAACAGACGAAAACCAGACAGAAGAGAGAAAACAGATAAGAATAGTAGAAAGTATGATCAAACTGGACCCAGCAGTAAGATAACTGATATAACTCTTTATTCAAAATGAAGACATCATTGCTGCTCTGACATAATGCCACATGTTGTAATTACTAATACTGCCTCTGTCATGAAGCTTAACATCATATCACCCAATAAAATGTGTTGACAAAATCTTTGTTAACCATTGGAAACTTCTCCCTACCACTTTTATCCTCCCACACAGAAGTTCTGAACCTTTGTCAAGGGCCATTGTTTAGTCAATGTGAAAGTGAAAAATGAAAATTTTAGCCACTTAGTCATGTCTGACTCTTTGCGACCCCATGGACTGTAGCCTGCCAGGCTCCTCTGTCTGTGGAATTCTCCAGGCAAGAATACTGGAGTGGATTGCCATTTCCTTCTCCAGGAGGGATCTTCGAAACCCAGGGATCGAACCCTGGTCTCCTGCTTTGCAGGTGGATTCTTTACTGTCTGAGCCACCAGGGAAGCCCAGTTTGGTCAATATGATCCAGCAAATAATGTTACCTGAAAAAAAGAGATAATTTTCTGTTGTACTGAAAAGAAAGTATAAAACATTCAAACAATGAAATTTGAAGTATATGGAATCCATATTTTATCCTGCTGATGATTGAGTTAGTGTAATAGTTTACTCAAAGATTTCTCAACCTCAGTATGTAGTAGGGGATTTTCAACAAGTGCACATATTCGTTTGTGCTGATCTGACTTTTTATGTTGTTCTAGCCTTTAATTTCCTTGCTTATCAAAGTACTTAGTTAACAGATTTAGTTTCTTGTTGGCATTTTCTCTGAACCCATACAGTCATAAGGTGTTAAAATTTAAAATTTTTTTCTCTTACATTCAACTGGCATTTAACTGACCTGAACATTCATAAAAAGTTCGAATGGATTATTTGACTGAAATAAAGTTCATTATTTTAGTACTTTACACTTTCGCAGAAGATTAGGGATGCTCTGGTACAGAAAAAAGGATCTTTACTAGGATTATATGACAGAATGGACTGTTTTAATAGAGATACATAAAGTGATACATTTTTGTTTATTAGCAGACTTTTATTGATGGGTGGTTGATATAGGTTTTACATGAATGAATGAAACTATAAGTGAATGTATAAAATTAACATGAAGTCTGATACCGACAAAAACTAAAACCATGAAGGTTTTTGTACAATAACTTCATACATAATAGAGGCACCATTACTTTGAGATAACTGAATGCTCTAATTGCTAATACTGTCTATTCCATGAATCTTAATATGCCATTATCCAATAAAACGTGTTAAACAAAATTGTGGTAACTGCTGAAAACTTGGTTCCACCCTTTTTGTTCCCCACAGGAAACCGCATCTTCTCACTTGTAACACCCCCAGACAGTAAGGCCGTCCCCTGCCTGAAAGGATCTTATGCTCCTAAATGGATGGAATCCAGACATGCTGGTGGATGACTTCAATCATCCCACATGGGACTCATATCGTGCACATTTTCCTTTTTTTTAATTTTTAATGTCCATATGTTTGTTTGGCTGGAAATCACATTTTATTACATGCTCCTATTATTCCACTGTATAACAATTTTATTTATAGGCCATTCACATGAGGACTAATTTCTTTGATAGAAAGACCACTAATACTTATTTAAGCTAACTATAATGAAAACAGTATTGTTGAAACTCTGAACATATGCCAAATCTTAAATCCATGTCCTTGGTCTTTTCCCTGAAAATGGAACTTCACAATGTCAACCTATTCTCTTGGCTCCCTACCTAAATGTGCCCAAGGTAGACAAGAACTTTATGAAATGATGGCAATTTGTATACAATTCATATAAAACAAGCACGGTGTACTTAATCTTCATACTGGCTTTGAGAAGTCTTCCTGATGCCAAGACTATGCTAGAATTCAGAGACTCACATACATAATGAATATGTCTTAGAAAACCATGTAGGAAGTAGCAATTTTAATTTTGAATACACTCTATGTGTACACATGCTTCGTAGAAGGGGCAAGCTTGATTTCTGTGCTACTCTGCAAAAACATTTTTGGTCAAGTCACACACTTCAAGGCTGAATGTAAAAGATATTGTCTGAAATACTAAAAGAGCATTGATATCAAGTCAGTTTCTGGCCTATTTTCCCACCCCGATCCTTAGGTAATTAGATTATGCTCTGTAAACAAAGGCTTGGCTTGACAACCTCACTTTCTCCTGCAACGTGGTCTGGTAGTAATCAAAGATGCCTCAGTATTAACCTTAGAAAGTGTATGTTCTCCGTGAAAGAAGTTTTCTGTTTCAAGAATGTCACCTTTATGTTTCAGATGTTTACATTTTTGCTTACAGATGTGGCCGTGAGCAAGTACACCAGCTACTCTGTGATTTAAAGGTGTGGCTGTGTCAACCTCTGTAAAGTGTCTTGTCATCCATCTAAAACCATATGTTCAGCATTCAAAGCCAAATAACATGTTAATTAAATTAATCTTTTTTTTTTTTGCTCAAGGCATCTTGGTCAAAGTGAATTATGATGTACACAGAGGAGAGATCTTATATGAAATAAGAACTACATAGAAAGCCAGTGTGGAAAAAGTTATATTTTTAAAAAGTATGGCTTTTAAATCATTTTGAGTGATTTTGATCTTTTTCACATTCTTATTTTCATCAGTTAGAAGGATAAAGAAATGAGCAATCTTTGACATTTAAAGGAAAGATATAACCCTTATCCTACTTTCAACCTAGAGGATGCATGTACATTACCCATTATCTGTTTGCAGATAGAACTTGTCTTAGGGACTCCACAGTGTAGGATCAATAAATATTTCTAAGTGATAAAAATACCACATCAGCAGTGATTAAATACTATGTTTTATAAAAGAACTAAATGAAAGATATTCCAAAAATTAGTGAGAATTCTACAGGAAGAGGATGACTACTGTTCCCAATTGTTTTACAGCAGCAGGGAGGAAAGAAAGCCCATGGAGTTATGAACATTTGCCTGCTGCTGCTGCTAAGTCACTTCAGTCATGTCCAACTCTGTGCGACCCCAGAGACGGCAGCCCACCAGGCTCCCCCGTCCCTGGGATTCTCCAGGCAAGAACACTGGAGTGGGTTGCCATTTCCTTCTCCAATCCATAGAAGTGAAAAGCGAAAATGAAGTCACTCAGTCGTGTCCGACTCTTAGCGACCCTGTGGACTGCAGCCTACCAGGCTCCTCCATCCATGGGATTTTCCAGGCAAGAGTACTGGAGTGGGGTGCCATTGCCTACATGGAAGCAACTTTTTTTTCTTGTTCAATGTGTAGATTATCATTATCATTTTTATAATTTAAAATATGCTTTAGTTTTAAACATAACATTTCCAATTATCTTTAGTTAATTCTTTGTGCATATGTAAATGTGAAACTCTTTACACTGAATTCTACAAGTCTTATTGATTTGATTATAGAGAAAGAATCTCTTATTTAAAGAAGTTATCTAATACTTTAGACCATTTGAGACTCATTAGTAATATATCAGTTTAATAACTTAGGCTTAAAATTCTATCTATTATATATAAGCTCTGGCATGTTAGCTATTTTCCAAAGTTCAAAATAATTTTGACTTGAAGCAAAAGCATTTCTATTTGAAGAACAGTTATAATGATAGTAAAACAACAATATATTAGTATTTTCTTTGTTCCAAACTGGAACAAACACACGTATATCAACTGATCTTCAAAAAATCATATAAAGCTTGTTATATTTGTCATATACATATAAGAGAACTCAGGACCAGAACAGTTAACGATCTTGGCCCAACATAACAATACTTAACATGGTTAAACTCTAGTTTGACTAACCTTAGGTGTGACAGTCTTTCCCCACAAATATGTCATATCTCTTCTTCAAAATGCGTAGCACAGCTTGTCCCCTTTCTATATGGCAGTGATTATAGGCAGAGGTTATCACTGGCTTGGAAAGCATTTTGCATTGTTATATCTGATTGCGTTTTGTTATTCTGTGTATTTTTTTTTAGATGATGGTAAAATAACAGAATGACTACCATCTTAACTATTTTTATAGTTCAGTTGCTGCTGCTGCTACTAAGTCGCTTCAGTTGTGTCCGACTCTGTGCGACCCCATAGAAGGCAGCCCACCAGGCTCCTATGTCTCTGGGATTCTCCAGGCAAGAACACTGGAGTGGGGTGCCATTTTATAGTTGAGTAGAGTTAACTACTGGACTTCCCCTGGTGGCTCAGATGGTAAAGCGTATGCCTACAGTGCGGGAGATCTGGGTTCAATCCCCGGGCTGGGACGATCCCCTGGAGAAGGAAATGGCAACCCACTCCAGTATTCTGGCCTGGAAAATCCCATGAATAGAGGAGCCTGTTAGGCTACAATCCATGGAGTCGCAAAGAGTCGGACACGACTGAGCGACTTCACTTCATTACTTCAGATTAACTATATTTGCATTGTTGTGAAACCTATTCCCCAAACTTCTTCATCTTGCAAAAGTGAAAATATATGTCCTTTAAACAACAGCTCCTCCATCCCCTCTCTCTCATTCTTCTTTAAGCCACCATCCTGTTTTCTGTTTCTAGGAGTTTGGCTGCCCTAGATCCTTCACTTAAGAGGAATCCTACAGTATTAACTGCTCCGTGACTGACGTTTCCTTAGTATAATGTCTTCAAGGGTCATTCATGTTATAGCATGTGTTAGAATTTCCTTCCTTTCCAATGCTGAATACTATTCCATTGTACATATACATACCATATTTTATTCATCCATCAGTGGACAACTGATTGCTTCACCTTTTTGGCTATTGTGAATAATGCTGCTATGAACATGAATACACAAATACCTCTTTGAGACTCTGCTTTCAGTTCTTTTGGCCATATACCCAGAAGGGAAATTGCTGGATCATACAGCAATTCTATTTTTAATTTTCAGAGGAACTGTCATACTGTTTTCCATAGCAGCTGCACCATTTTACATTTACACCAAGAGTACACAGAGCTTCCAGTTTCTTCACAGCCTTCCCAACACTTGCCTCCCTTTTGTGTGTGTGTCTGTGATAGTAGCCATTCTAATGGGTGTGAGGTGATCTCTCATTATGGTTTTGATTTGCATTTTCCTAATGACTGGCAACGTTGAGCATCCTTCATATGCTTGTTGGACATTTCTATATCTTCCCTGGAGAAATGTCTACTTAAGTAAGTCCTTTATCCATTATTAAATCATTTTATTATTGTTGTTGAGTTGTTGCTCTTTATATATAATCTGAATATTAACCCCTTATCAGATATATAATTTGCAAATATTTTCTCCCATTCTATACATTGCATTTTCAGTCTGTTGATTGTGTCCTTTAGTGTACAGAAGATTTTAATTTTGATACAGTCCACTTTTCTAAATTTACTTTTTTCCTCTGCCTTTGGTGTCATATTCAAGAAATCACTGCCACATGAAATGTCATGAAGCTTTCCTCCATGTTTCCATCTAAGAATTTTATAGTTCAGCTCTTTGATCCATTTTGAATTAATTTTTGTATATGACATAAGATAAAAGTTCAACTTCATGCTATACTTTTTTTTAAAGTGTGTGTATATGTGTAAATGAATTGTAATCAGGCTATCTGAGCTTGGGCATTCCTATTTAGTGAAGAGCTAACTCATCTGAAGTAAAAAACACCACTCTATTCCAAATCAGTGTAATAAATACTTCCTTAAAAACCTCACACAGATTTTAGGTGATATATCTAAAAGGGAAAGCTTCATTTCTGAATAAAAAGGTATCATCACAGAAGAAATGAAGATTTAGAATTTTAAGAGAAAACTTATCTCCTGAAAGCTGACAGCCCGTTTTATGAAAATAACTGTGGTAGAGACATATAGAATTTCAATTATGTATATGGACGAATTCTACAGTGCCATGAAAAGTGTATGCTAAGTATTCTCTATGCATGGGGCATCAAAGAATCTGCATTTCTGAGACAGCTTAGTATTTAGTGAAAATAAGGCAGCTGGTATACAGCACATAGAAATAATTACATACACATATTTATTGGTGATTGTTTGACATAACCTTTACCCTTATGAGAATATATATGCAGTTGCCCATAGATATTGATGTTCAACAAGTAAGGGGAGTGTGCCAAGCTTGTCAAGGAATGCCAGATAGTCTGCAGAGAAGTTGGTGCAGACAAAACATCAGTCTGGCTGTATTTCCCCAGAGAGTGTTTTTCCCATCTGTTTTAAAAATGAAGATCCTTTTTAATTTTATATTTTCTCACTTTGGTGGTGTTGTTAAGAAAATAAGAAAACGAAGTTTGATAAGGAACATTTTCCATCAATTACCAGTGCCATACATCCTCTAAAAAACCCTACATACATATGAATACATACAAGCATATATATACATACATGTATATGACGTATGTAATATATGTAACACATTACATACAATTTTATGTGTATTAACATACATGTTTGTCTGAATAAACTTATATATTCAAGCTTAACCTCTTCTTGAAAGAAAACACAAATATTTTTAGATCAGGGAAAGACTGAATGAAGACGCCACAGGTTTTGATAGCTTCATATTCTTGCATTGTTTCAGATAGCATTAGGACAGTTATTTCCATTGCTTGTAATCACACTGTTTGATGTTTTCAGTGTTCTCCCCTAAAATGTATTAAACAACCCTTTCTACATTCTTGTCATCTGGATCTCGTCCCCATGCATGCAAGATATTCACCCACGTGGCCCTCCATCTGTACAAAATTGTTAAGGGAACTTAAGGATGATTTACTTAAAATTCCAAGCATTTCAATATACTGGCAAGAGGGGCTAATTTAAAAGTAGAATTATATTTCTTTTAAAATGCCTTTCTACAAGTTAGCTGTCATTGTTAGTAGTTTTATGAGCCATTTTCCGGGATTTATATAAGTAAATTTTGACAAGTAAATTTTTTTAAAGAACCTGTAAAGTGACATCTGAATCAGAACAATGTTTGGGTGGGTGGCCAAGTGGGATTCTATGACCCTGGCATGAAGATTGGACCAAGACTTGCCTTGGCACAGTTTGCCCACAGAATTAAGCTTTTCCTCTAGAGCTGCCTGAGTGAAAACAACTTCCCACCAGCACTCTAGAAAGCTTCTTTGCACCAATTAGGGGGGATTTAAACTGAACAAATGTGGATGTCAGCTGAACATTTAGATAACACTTCAGGCATTAAAAACCAACAGATGTAATAGAATAAGGTGAAAAGAGACACAGATGGAGACAGAGTATTACATTTGGGGATTAGAGGTTGTCTGCTAAACTTTAATTACAATTGCACCTAAGATTTTTTTAATGATATGAGATTAACTTCATACATATTTCACTCATATGTTGCTTTTAGACACTATTGAAAACAACTAGTCAGGACAATAAAATCCTAGCTAAACTAATTTTCTTTTGACCACTGGATTGACATTGCTAAACGGGGCAAATAGCAAAAATCTACTTGTGGGTGCACGTTCAGTCAAGTTCAATTCTTTGTGGCCCCATGGACTGTAGCCCGCCAGGCTTCTCTGTCCATGAGATTCTCTAGGCAAGAATACTGGAGTAGATTGCCATGCCCTCCTTCATGGGATCTTCCTGATCCAGGGACGGAACCCACGTTTCCTGCGGCTGCTTCAGTGCAGGCGGATTCTTTACTGCTGAGCCACCAGGGAAGCCCTTAAGAACCTACTTGGCAGTTACTTAGTGGTTGCTTCTTCAGCATCCATTTCCTCTCCTTCCAGCTTCTTCTTTCCTAGCAGAATCCAATTGAGTTTAGGTATCTGCTTTCCATACAGCATATCATGAGAAAGTGCTCCTATCCGCAGCTCTATGAAATGGACCTTGATTTAAGCAAATCCTGACAACTCCACTTCTCTTCTCTTGCCAGCAACTGGTTTAGAAATGGGGACGTGACCCAAATCTAGTCAGTAACACATGAAAAGAGAGCCTTGCGGTGTGGGGAGAGGGGAGGACCTTTAGGAAGGTTTCTCACTCAAGAAAAAAAGATGGTTTTTCTTCTTTCACTTGATGATGTTGCATCTGAATGGAATTCCTGGCACTTCTGAGGCCATCACTCAGTCAAAGTGGAGTTGGCCTGAGAGCACAGTCAGCCCTTTTAGGGTGCTAGGGCCATGGGTTGGAATGAACCTGCGTCCCTAACAGCTTAGCTGTGTGGTGGAGGAGCCAGTGCAACCTCTGGACTTCTTATTATGTGAGATAACACATGTATTTATTTACTCAGTTTATAAGTCTGTTTGGGGGCTTCCCTGGCGGTCCAGTGGTTAAAAATCCACCTTGAAATGCAGGGAACTTGTGTTCAACCCCTGGATGGGGAACTAAAATCCCACATGCTGCAGGGCAACTAAGTCAGAGCACCGCAACTTAAGAGTTCTTGCACCTTAACGAAAGACAGCAAAGATTCAATGTGCTGCAACTAAGACTCAACACAGCCAGTGAAAGAAAATTTAAAACATCTTTTCTAAAAAGTCTATATACATCAGGCTAAATGTTTGCACTAACCCCACCCCCAGCAGCAAACAAACTCCTAATGCCCTATGTGATGCTATTAAGAGGCTGGACCTTTGGGGGTGATTAGGTCATGAGGGAGGAACCTTCATGAATGGGAATGATGACCTTATAAAAGGCCCTAGAGAGCTCCCTTGACCTTTCTGTCATGAGGACATAGTGAAAAGTCATCACAAACCAGAAGAGGACCTCCACCAAAAGGCAACCAGGATGGCCCCTTGATCTTGGACTTCTGGGCTTTAGAACCAGGAGAAATAAATTTCTGTTCTTTATAAGCCACCCAGCCTGTGGTGTTTTGTTATAACAGCCCAGATGGACAAAGACAGAGTCAGTGTTTGCTATTACATGCTGTTCCAAAGCATCTAAACTGATAAAATGTCCTCTTAAAATAGACATCAAGCAGTAAGTTATTATCTAGTTAAATAGACACTGTTCTTTTGTAAGAAAAGCATATCATAGAGAAAGAGTGATGTAATAACATTCCCTCTTTTCTTCTCCAAGGTGTCAAAATCCAAGGATTATTTTTTAATGTCCTTCTTTAACCAATTATTTTCATTGCCAAGTCCTATACAATCAAAAAACATTCCTGTGGCGATTTTCCAAAGCCATATCGTACAGCCAAAGTTTCCATTTAAAGTATAAGTTTCGTCCCCAGTGGGACATACTAAATTTAAGGAAGGGTGGCTGTTCAAAGTGCAAGACTACACAATTCTCAACACCCTAAATGACCAAAAGGAAGAAAAAGATGCAAAAATAGCATTGCAAGTGTTAGTACTTAAAAGTAGGAAGAAGCCCAAATTCACTTCACAAACTAAGAAATATTAGCCAGGAAAAATATAATTTAGGTCAGGGTCAAATATACAAATTTAGGTCAGAGCTGACTCCTGGTTTGGAAGAGGAAAGCTGAGTGATAGGAAGTAAGAAAAGGAAATTCTGAGAAATCTTCTGATCTAATATCATCTGGGTTCAGATTTCCTCTAATGAAGCACAGATTGGTCACTAGAATGCAAGCTCCTTCAGGGCAGGAATTTTTGTCTGTAATGTTAACCACCATATCCTAGCATTTACAATAATATCCATTGAATGCTCTTTGAACTAATAAATACATATTCTGTCATCTTGGTGGAATTGGACCCCTGCATAAGGGTGTCAACAAGTTTAGAAAGAACAGCTGTGGTTTTCTCTACATATTTACCCAACAGAAAGAGTTGCTGTAAACTTCTGATTAAAAGTATATATATTGTTAACAAAGTCAGAGAGCTTTGACTAAGTATGACTTTATTTCTAAGGGAGCTGGGGCCATGTAGCATAGTTCTGAAAACTCCTATGGAAGGAGGAGACTGTTGGGAGATTTCCGGGAGAGATTACGTTGATTGTAAAAAGACAAGTGATGAAGTCTTTCTTGTTCTGTTCCTTCTCTTTCTTCTTGCACATATTGCTGTGGTGTGAGGATAAACTGTCTTGTTCTCTGGCAGTCATTTTGTGACTATAGGGTGACAAGGGTCAGGAAAAAGGCCAACATGCTAGGCATGACAGAGTGAACAAATAGAGAAGGCTCGATCCTTAATGACAGCATTGGACAGCTATACCAAACCAGCGAGCACTTTCCCAACTTTTCTTTGTGAGATTTATAACTGTTTTAACTGTTTGAGTCACAGTTGATCAGGATTTCTGCAGCCAAAGTCACTCTGTACTGATAATTCTAAACTTTAACACATTTCAGAAAAAAGTCAAAAGGTATTCCATTATCATACATTATCTCTCATTCAAGGTAACAAGTTTATGAATTCAGTTGACCATGCAAGAAAAAAGCAAAGACAAAAAATAAGGCTGTGCTTATGATGACAGGGGTTAATAAAGAGAGACATATAAGAAATGTTTCAGAGATGGACTCCACAGAATTTGAGGACTAGATTTAGGAAGGTTTAGATTGAGAAGTGAATGAAAATGATTTTATTGTTTCTTGTTTATGGGGCTGGGATAAAGCTATCTTCTTAGCTATAAGGTGAATATCGGGAGTAGAAGCAGAACTGGGGGGAAAAAATGATTAGACTTCTAACCCTGGAGTTGATGCTCACGAGATGAAGTCAATGAGCAGATAGATATCTGGCAAGGAAATTTTGGTCTGGTGTTCAGAAGCAAGATGGGTGTTTCAGTTGCAAATTACAGATCAGTCACATAGAGGGGAGTGTTTGACAGCTTCCATGGTGTAAAGACTCCAACCATGACCAATGTCAAGCTATCAGCTTTCAAAATTTCTATAAAATTCACAATTGGGAGATGGTAAAATTTGGCTCTAAAACAACTCAGGAGTAGAATAATCACTTTTATTGGAATTAGAGGTATGTATGAACTCATCCCATATATGCATATATGTAATATATGTATTTATATAATATAAATATATGCAAATGTATGTATTAATATATTGTACAATACTTATATGTATATATAGATAATATAGAATATCAGATCAGATCAGGTCAGTCGCTCAGTCGTGTCTGATTCTTTGCAACCCCATGAATCGCAGCATGCCAGGCCTCCCTGTCCATCATCAACTCCCGGAGTTCACTGAGACTCACATCCATCGAGTCAGTGATGGCATCCAGTGATCTCATCCTCTGTTGTCCCCTTCTCTTGCTCCCAATCCTTCCCAGCATCAGAGTCTTTTCCAATGAGTCAACTCTTCACATGAGGTGGCCAAAGTACTGGAGTTTCAGCTTCAGCATCATTCCTTCCAAAGAAATCCCAGGGCTGATTTCCTTCAGAATGGACTGGTTGGATCTCCTTGCAGTCCAAGGGACTCTCATACATAAGTATATATACATATACCTAAATACAGTTATTAATGTGTGTATGTATATACATAAATTCATCCCCAGTTCTTTCCACTAGGTCCTGAAAACAAATATCCTAAAGAATGAGTCTACTCAGTGTTCAGATCTTCTTGGTTTCTGGATTTTATGTTACACTAAATCAGAACCAGGAGTCTTTGGAGAAATAATTGATTTGGTGGCTTGGGCAAGAAAAATACAGGATGTGCCTGATACATCTTTTGTGAGCTGTAAAATAACACAATGTTCAAAGAAGGAAAGGAACTTGTGAAAAGAACATTGAGGCCAACTCAAAAAGGCACTCACTGGCCAATTCTGGGAAAATTTTCAATATCCAAAGGAAATGACAGCATCATATTACAACCCACCGAATAATATAGGAAGCCATGATTTGATTTTGATATAAGCAAATAAACAAATTAAAACTTTGATGAAGAATAATACATTGTCATGGTTTCATATTACCTCTTCCACAAAATACTTATTAATTGCAAAATGTACAAAAGCGTTGGACTGTGAAGAAAGCTGAGTGCCAAAGAATTGATGCTTTTGAACTGTGGTGTTGGAGAAGACTCTTGAGAGTCCCTTGGACTGCAAGGAGATCCAACCAGTCCATTCTAAAGGAGATCAGTCCTGGGTGTTCTTTGGAAGGACTGATGCTAAAGCTGAAACTCCAGTACTTTGGCCACCTCATGTGAAGAGTTGACTCATTGGAAAAGACTCTCATGCTGGGAGGGATTGGGGGCAGGAGGAGAAGGGGACAACAAAGGATGAGGTGGCTGGATGGCATCACTGACTCAATGGGCGTGAGTTGAGTGAACTCCGGGAGTTGGTGATGGACAGGGAGGCCTGGCGTGCTGCGATTCATGGGGTCGCAAAGAGTCGGACACGACTGAGTGACTGAACTGAACTGAACTGAACCTTATAGTGAATAATACTTAAGTCACCCTACTGATAAAATGATCAAAATAAACATATCTAAATATGGGCTATATTGAAACCATTAGCCATTTGATAAGATACAATGAGGAGTAAACATTGACAATTGTATATTTCTGCATAAGAGTAATTAGCCCAAATGTAATTGTGAGGAAACATCAGAATAACTCAGTTTACAAGAATAACTGGCCTATGGCAACCCACTCTGTTCTATGAAATCCCATGGACAGAAGAGACGGGTGGGCTACAGTCCATGGGGTAGCCAGAGTCAGACTTAGCAACTAAACCAGCCAGGAACAGGGCTGAAGACCAAGACCAACCAAAAGCTTCAAGAGTATCAAAGTGTCAGAAGTCAAGGAAGTCATAGGAACTTCTCCAGGACAAAGGCAATTAAAAAGACATAGTGACTAAATGTAATGAGTTATCTGGTGTGGATTTTTTTTTTTCACTATAAAGGATATAATTGAACACTTCATGAAACTTGAATGGGTACCTAATCTAATGAGAATTAAATAGAAGTAATGTATTATTTTGAACTTCTCAATTAATATGGTTATATGAAATTCTTGATTATTATGGATCTGCAGAATGTTTTTGTTTGTAGAAAATATACACCAAAGTATTGGAAATGATGGGGCATCTTGTTGGCAGCTTACTCTCAAATAGTTCAGGAAAAAAGTTATTTGCATGGTACTTGCAACTGTTTTTTATATAAATTTAATATACACTGATCTGTCCTACCTTCCTAATTGTTATAACTCAATCAGAAGACACTAAATTAGTTTTCCAAGTTAACTACTTCTTCGTATACAAAATTTTAACTGAACAAAACTCTTCCTTATTTATTACTTAAATGTTTTTCCTAGTTAACTCAATTCCTTATGTGTGTTTTTTTTTTCTTATATCAACCATCCAAAGTAGTTTGGAAATTGCCTACTTGATGATTGAATAGATAAAATGAGGGGGAAATAGTTCGGTAACGAATAGTCACTAAAAGAAGGATACCTGTTGAATATCTACGTCATGCAAGACACCACACAAAATATATCACATGGATTTCGGAGTTGTTAGCCACGAAGCTGGACCAGGATTTCAGTTCAACCTGTATTCATTTCACCCTGTATTTTTTAACTCCATATCAGGTCCATATCAGCTGCCAACATATTCAGGATATAGTGGCTCCTCGGAGTGCTGTGTCCAGAAGGGGGAAGAAGCTACCTGGCTTCTCAGGGAAAAATGCCTCGCCTGATGGTCCATGTCTGCTGGGGTGGGGTGGAGAGGAGAATGCAAGCAGTATATATTTACCAACATTTTGACTGTAAAATGTTGTCTTCCTAAAAATTAAATCTAACCTCATGAGAAACTAATGTTAAAGAAAGGACCATATCCCTGAATCCTTAGTCTTTTTGGCCATGCTGTGCACCTTATGCGGTCTTAGTTCTGGATGAGGAATCAAACCTAGGTTCTCGGCAGTGAGAGTAGGGAGTCTTAACCACAGGACTGCCAGGGAATTCCCAGTAAGTTCTTATAAATAAATGGAAAAGGACATCCAAAGAAATCTAACACTTAAAGAAGCCAGCAGGAAATGGTAATTATGTTATCAGCCATTTATATTGCTTTTCTGTTGTCTGTTCTTTTTCTATTGCCAGTCACTTTACTAGGTGTGAAAGTCACTCAGTTGTGTCCGACTCATTGTGACCCCATGGACTGCAGCCCTCCAGGCTCCTTTGTCCATGGGATTTCCCAGGCAAGAATACTGGAATGGGTTGCCATTTCCTTCTCCAAGGGCTCTTCCTGACCTAGGGATCGAACTTAGATCTACTGCATTGTAGGCAGATTCTTTACTGTCTGAGCCACCAGGGAAGTACTGAAGAAGAAGGAAAAAAAAAATACCCCTTGCCTTTGAGTTCAAAATTCACAGTTGGTGGGACCAACATACAACAAATAAATACAGAAATATGCAGAACACAACACGTTCTTCTATCAAAGACAAGTGGGCAAGGATTGGGCCACTCACAATCTGTGTCTTAAGTGTTAAGAGTTTGTCAGTTGAAGGAGGAGGAGAGAGTACTCCAAGTGGAGGTAAGAATACGCTAAAGGTAAAGCTGTGCTAAAGGTAATAGGTAAAGGAAAAGTTGAACTGTGGTGTTGGAGAAGACTCTTGAAAGTCCTTTGGACTGTAGGGAGATCCAACCAGTCCATCCTAAAGAAAATCAGTCCTGAATATTCATTGGAAGGACTGATGCTGAAGCCGAAGCTCCAGTACTCTGGCCACCTGATGTGAAGAACTGACTTATTTGAAAAGACCCTGATGCTGGGAAAGATTGAAGGCGGGAGGAGAAGGGAATGACAGAAGATGAGATGGTTGGATGGCATCACTGACTCAATGGACCTGAGTTTGAGTAAACTCCGGGTATTGGTGATGGACAGGGAGGCCTGGCATGCTGCAGTCCACGGGGTCACAAAGAGTAGAACACAACTGAGCGACTGAACTGAACCAAAGTTGTGAAAAGGTTTGGTGTGTTTAAGGAATTTTGGTGTGGCAGAAATATCGTGTGTGAGTGTGTGTGTCTGTGTCTGTGTGTATTCACATGCCCTGTGACTTGGGAGAAAGGAAGGGCAGGAGATAACACTGAAATAGTAGCTAGGTACTATATTGTAAAGTTAAATGAACAGGGTGACAATATATAGCCTTGACGAACTCCTTTGCCTATTTGTAACCAGTCTGTTGTTCTATGTCCAGTTCTAACTGTTGCTTCCTGACCTGCATACAAATTTCTCAAGAGGCAGGTCAGGTGGTCTGGTATTCCCATCTCTTTCAGAATTTTCCACAGTTTATTGTGAGCCACACAGTCAAAGGCTTTGGCATAGTCAATAAAGCAGAAATAGATGTTTTTCTGGAACTCTCTTGCTTTTTCCATGATCCAGCGGATGTTGGCCATTTGATCTCTGGTTCCTCTGCCTTTTCTAAAACCAGCTTGAACATCAGGAAGTTCACGGTTCACATATTGCTGAAGCCTGGCTTGGAGAATTTTGAGCTTTACTTTACTAGCGTGTGAGATGAGTGCAATTGTGCGGTAGTTTGAGCATTGTTTGGCATTGCCTTTCTTTGGGATTGGAATGAAAATTGAACTTTTGCAGTCCTGTGGCCACTGCTGAGTTTTCCAAATTTTCTGGCATATTGAGTGCAGCATTTTCACAGCATCATCTTTAAGGATTTGGAATATCCTCAACTGGAATTCCATCACCTCCACTAGCTTTGTTCATAGTGATGCTTTCTAAGGCCCACTTGACTTCACATTCCAGGATGTCTGGCTCTAGGTCAGTGATCACACCATCGAGATTATCTGGGTCGTGAAGATCTTTTTTGTACAGTTCTTCTGTGTATTCTTGCCATCTCTTCTTAATATCTTCTGCTTCTGTTAGGTCCATACCATTTCTGTCCTTTATCGAGCCCATCTTTGCATGAAATGTTCCTTTGGTATCTCTGATTTTCTTGAAGAGATCCCTAGTCTTTCCCATTCTGTTGTTTCCCTCTATTTCTTTGCATTGATCCCTGAAGAAGGCTTTCTTATCTCTTCTTGCTATACCCTGTTTATTTAACTTCTATGCAGAGTACATCATGAGAAACACTGGACTGGAAGAAACACAAGCTGGAATCAAGATTGCCGGGAGAAATATCAATAACCTCAGATATGCAGATGACACCACCCTTATGGCAGAAAGCGAAGAGGAACTCAAAAGCCTCTTGATGAAAGTGAAAGTGGAGAGTGAAAAAGTTGGCTTAAAGCTCAACATTCAGAAAATGAAGATCATGGCATCTGGTCCCATCACTTCATGGGAAATAGATGGGGAAACAGTGGAAACAGTGTCAGACTTTATTTTTTTGGGCTCCAAAATCACTGCAGGTGGTGACTGCAGCCATGAAATTAAAAGACACTTACTCCTTGGAAGGAAAGTTATGACCAACCTAGATAGCATATTCAAAAGCAGAGACATTACTTTGCCAACAAAGGTTCATCTAGTCAAGGCTATGGTTTTTCCTGTGGTCATGTATGGATGTGAGAGTTGGACTGTGAAGAAGGCTGAGCACCGAAGAATTGATGCCTTTGAACTGTGGTGTTGGAGAAGACTCTTGAGAGTCCCTTGGACTGCAAGGAGATCCAACCAGTCCATTCTGAAGGAGATCAGCTCTGGGATTTCTTTGGAAGGACTGATGCTAAAGCTGAAACTCCAGTACTTTGGCCACCTCATGCAAAGAGTTGACTCATTGGAAAAGACCCTGATGCTGGGAGGGATTGGGTGCTGGAGGAGAAGGGGACGACAGAGGATGAGATGGCTGGATGGCATCACTGACTCGATGGAAGTGAGTCTCAGTGAACTCCAGGAGTTGGTGATGGACAGGGAGGCCTGGCATGCTGCGATTCATGGGGTTGCAAAGAGTCGGACACGACTGAGTGACTGATCTGATCTGATGTTGTAAAGGGATTTACTGCTTAGATAAAAAAAAAAAAAAAAACTTTAATTTTTCTCTAAATACAGTGGGAAGCCTGCCCAAACAGCGGGGTTGTTAGGTAGAAGAGGTGGCCATTAACTCCGACGGCATGCTGGAGAATGAACAGACAAAAGAGACCAGAGGCAGACTGATCACCAGAACTAAGGCAGAGATGATGAGGTTGGTTTAGAGGCCAAAACGGAAACATCTCTCATTGATATAACATCAGAAGGCTTTGTTAATTGACTTGATGAAAAGATGAGAGAGGGGGAAGAGTAGGGATGACACAAAGATATTATTATGCAGAAGGAAGGTCATGGAAAGCAGATCACGACAGAAGTAGGTTCTAGAGTGGACAACAAAGTAATAATTTTCCACTTGCTGTGCTGGGCTCTTTACATATAATCTAACAAATCCATTTACAGGTGAGGGAACAGAAACTTGGAGATATTTTTTTTTTAATTCAAATCACATTTGGAAAGTGTGAAAATTTTGCAATGTTTTGAAAATACAAGATGTATCTTGGCTGTCTGACAACCAGGTGGGAAACTCCAGCAGGAAGTGTAAAACACAGATGTGGAGTGACAATGAGAGCCTGGGACCAGAGGTGTAGCTATGGAGCCAGCTTTTCAAAGCCATAAAAGTAGAAGATCACCCAGAGAGAGAATACAGTCTTCAGGCTGGAAGACTTGAGTCACCAGAATCAGGGGTTAATCAAAGTGTCACGTTCTATGAAGATATCAAATAAGATAAAGACTGGAGTCAGTTATGGGATTCGGAAATTAGAACTCTGATAGAAATGGCTCTGATGTAAAGATAGAAGTCATTACAAAGTCTTAAACCTGTGCCAGTACTTAAAATGAGGCTGAGTCTGCTATTACACTGAGGCAGAGACCACTACATTCATTTAGCAAAATGGTAGAAATGGGGCCAAAAGGAGCCTGAATAGGAAATGTCTACAAAGGAAGGAAAATGACTCTGAAGCTAAACTGTTTGAAATTTATGTGAATATTTAGCTATACCTTCTGGATATAATGTGGCATAATGAAAGTTTCGGTCCTGCTTATTCAGGACTATGTGTACATCACTGACTGTCTCTGGATCTGTTTCAGTATGTGTAAAACCATCATCTCTGAATTCCCTCCAGCACAGTAAAAACTCCTTGAGGCTATGGCAGAACCAAGACAATGTTAACTGGCTGCCTTAAAACTCACTTGATGTTTTATAGGATAATTAAGAAATGTTAATTAATTAAGTTAAACTTAATTAATTAAATGTTAATTAAGTGAAACTTAATTAATTAAATGTTAATTAAGGAAAAAAAAGAATTTTAGCTACTACTTGAAATCAGTATATTTTTTCATTTGTCATTTAAAAATTCTGGTTTGAAATTTGACTAGAGATTTATTGCTGTTGAAGTGAAATTTTTAAAGAGAACCATTTATTTGCTTCTACAAATTGCATGCTGTGAACTTAGGTTTTAAAACTTCTCTCTTGCTATATGATAGAGAAAATGGCTTAATACTTAATGCCCAAGGGAAAGACTTCTGTTGCTCAGAAACACCCGCACCCAATTTTTAAATAATTTCATTGGCAAAAGAAAGCATACCAGAAGTGGCCAAAATTAATATGTCAAGTAACTAATATGTCAAATGTTTCTATAATTTCTATTGGACAAACCATCAACTGACTAGAAAAAAATTGAAGTGGGAAGAAAGAAACAGAAAATGAAAACAGAGTGAATTTTTAGTTAAAATAATACTATGGCCTTAAGAGTAGGTAGTGAAATGCCAAAATAAAACAAACAAATAAGTATGAATTTTTTTATAATAACAAAAACTGAAATAACAAGCTGTTTTGAAATCAGCTCTAAAGTGAATTCAAAATAGAATAAAAAAGCATCAAACTTTCTCATCATTTCTTAAAAAAAAAAAAAAAAACGAAAGAAAGATCCCAGAGGCTCTGAACTAAACTATTGGCAAAAACATGTCTCTTATGGGCATTTTGCCCAAAATATGATTTCTTCAAAACAGGATGTCCACTATTCATCATAGACCCATTAATTCTATTCCCAATATAAAAATCACATATGGCTTTGCAACCAATCCAGGACTAAAAGGTCCAAATCATATCACAAAGGTAATGTATATAAGCACAAAGAAAGTGTATTTTAAAATATTTTACATTTTAGTAAAATATCCACCCAATATTTCAAATCAAATTTCACTCATTTTCTAGAAAGGAAAGAACAAAGCTTTGCAGGGTGGTGAGCAGAATTTGAGGGAAGTCCAAGGGAAATGGCAGCAAACACACTGAACAAATTGTATGGTCAAATGGTCTTCCAGTTTAGTTGCTCTGGACAAGGAGAAATTACATAATAGAGAGGAACAAACCTGACTCCATATTGGATCTAGTCTTCTTCCTGTGCCGAGTCATGCTGGCTCTGCACCACTGTTGCCTATACCCTGAACTATAGAGGACAGTCTATTCTCAGGGCTCTGACCTCTGTTTACAGAGATAAAAAAGTTGCAGAGCAGAGAGTAACAGTTGTCTTGTTGGAGATTTATAGGAACATACTGACCTGACCTACATGGGCAGCTGCAAGAACAGAGGATTCCTACACCAAGAAGTTTGCCACAACTAACCACACCCCTCCCTCACCTTGCCTTTAAAAGTGTTTTGCTGAAACCCTTCAAAGAGTTTGGAGTTCTTTGGCCACAAGCCACCTGTCTCCTTGCATGGCTCTGCAATAACGAATGGGATCCAGACAACTATCCAATTGGTACCCTGTTCATCGCTAATTCTCCTCCAGTGGAAGGACCTTGGTCAATCTCAGTCGTGGGCCCACCCCTTTAGAATAACTGATACTAACATTCATTCTGTACGAGCAGAAGGATCTTTTCTCTTTCAGATAACAGTTACAGAGACAAGTACCTGCCTTGAATATAAAAGGAGTGAAATTCACAGTTCCTTTGAGGAGATTTCAGGCAAGTCTTTAGAATGTTCTCTGGTTCATCTGGTAGATGGGGAGGATCCTGCACGGATGCTCCCTAGGGAGGAAGAGAACAGCTGGGCTGGCTTATGGCTCAGACCGTCTTGCAGTCTCTTATGCCAAACTTAGATCTATTTGAAGAAAGGAGTAAAAGGCCTTGGAGCTTTGTTTTACTTTTTTGCAGTGGGCCCTGCCTGCTTTCAGGGAGCTTTGGCCCTCTGGGAAAATTTCTCTGAGACTATTTCCCATTGGAAACCACAGATAGGTCATTGACTGCTATTCAGGCTTCTATTGTCTTACACTTGGTTGACAATGCTAATGAGGGTGATCCCCTAAAGACCAAGAAACAGACTCCAACAATCTAAATTAATTATTGCACGCCTCCCAAAACTGAAACGTGACTTCTTGACTGCTACTGCGTGGAGTCAGTCTCCCTCATCACACCCCTGTGACCCTCCTATCTCCTTTCACTCAGCTGATTTAAGGAGCAAGACGGTTAGGGGCTAGGTAACATTGCTGTGTTCCCAAAAAGGATGAGAAGTCACAATCTATCAAATAGGTTAGGGAATGTCAGGAAGAGAAGCAATTCAAACTTTTGTGGCTCTAGTGGATACTGGCAACTACCTTACCATTCAACTGGGTCCCATCAGTGAGTGTATGGCCAAATTCAACTGCTGGGGTTTGGACAGAGTTCACAGTAACAAAGGGAAGTTAATATGACCCACAGAGTGGAGTCCTCTGTGTTGATTCAATGTATTATTGAATGTATTCAATGTATTATTATCTGGCTTCCACTGCTGAATGTGTAATTGGTATTTATGTTTTACATGCTTATATTGTAAATGCCGATAAGATTCAAAAGGGGTTCTTCCTGTTTGGGAAGAGCTCCATGTTGAGAGGTGCTGATACTTCCAGGGCCCTACATCTTCAATGATCCCTTTGAGCTACAAGTCTCTGTGACTGATGCTGCTGCTAACAGGAGCTTCCAGCAAAGGGAGGTGGCCTCCACGTGGAGGTGCCCCTTAGGGGTGAGATTCATTGCCTCCCAGACACAGCTACCAGCTTTATCTCTTCTGAAAGCAACTGCCAGCTTACTGTTGAGCTCTTATTGAAACTGAGTGCCTGACCCCTGGAGGAACTGTGATTCTCTGTCCTGGTATTTCCATTTTGGGATAGATCGACAGACTCGGTGACTAACAAAGTGAAAAGGATCCAGTAATGGAAATGGTACCTTCGAACATGCAGCCAGCCTGGCCCCAGAAGCATCTTGGCACGACATGAAAAAATGGCAGCTATTCCACTCCCCACCTGTAGCAAAGTTGCTGGCTCAACAGCACCCTTGATTCACAGAGGTTCCCCATAATGTCTGGGCCTGCTTCACTGATGGTTTGGCTAAGCTGACATGTGGTGATGTCCACTGGGCAGCTGCAAACGGTCAGGCTCAGGGCCAGCTTATTCAGAATTCAAAGTGGACAGGGTCATTCTGCTCAAGAAACTCAAGGTCATGATTATAGCTCTGGCAAATATGACACTTGATAAATCTCATTATATTTTTACTGATTCTTGGGTTGTGGCCATGGCCTGATTATTTGGACTGTCACTTGGAAAAACCACAGACTGGAAGATTCAAGACAAACCCCTTTGGCACTGCTAACCTAGGAAACAAATAGTGCCTGCTGATTGAACTGTCTGAGTCATGCATGTAGGGGGACCCATTTGCTGCTGAAACTGACTGGAATCAAGCTGCTGGTTGAGCCTGCACTGCCAGACTGTCAGCGTTGCTTACTTGAACCGTCATTAGACGAGACAGGTGACACATCAACCATTATGTTGGACACAAAGTAAAAGAACTTATGTTTTTGATCCACAGGCTACCCTTGCATGCCAAACTTCTGAGTCCTGACTAAAGCTGACCTAGTTATCTGACAGCAGAGGCAACCACATGGCCAGGGCATCGCCCAAACTTGGTCCTGACACACTGATTATAGCTGACCTTTGACCTCTTCTTGGGGTTATCGGTGGTGCCTCACTGCTTACTAATACTTCTTTAGCCTATGTGTTACCGTTTCAGTGGGTCATGAAACTAATTTGTTTTATTTTGGCTTATATTTCTGGATGACTTTCAGTCTGGCAATGGGGTGCCTTTTGTTGCAAAACAATTCAACAATGGGCTGGTAGTCAGGTATTCGGCAGGCTTTGAACACTCCCTGCAGTTCAGTGGGATTTGGTACTGTTGAGAATTCAGGGATTCTTTCTTGTCAAAAATTGACTCAAAAGATGTCTGGCTCTGCCTCCTTCATTTTCTTCTGGTCCATACACCTTGGTAAGGCAGTCTGGTCAAGGAACACAGTTGTCCTCAAAAAGGGACCATCTCCTCTCAGCTGTTTCCTGGGTAAAGAATAAAGGGTCAGAACAAAAGTGTTGGGAGATTATATAAAGCTCTTTTGAGATTCTGAAGTTCTTCTTGACCACTGAGTGTGATGCTTCCTCTTTTCCCTATTGGCAATCAGGCAAGTCTGGTTGGTAAACCTTCTGGAGGCAGCATGTAAAAGCAGACAGGGAATTCAAATTACTCTGGTTTACAAAAATGGGTTTATTTCGATGACATGATCTTAGATAAATATGACTAATTGGCTGAGCACAGTGTTTGCTGAGTCCCTCTGTAGTGGGGAGCCAAAGAGGGGGGCATGACGGGTCTCCGTAGGTTTTATAAAAATACCTTTGTCCTGCTTGTACCCAACCTGCCTGGATGAAAGGTCTGGGTGCAAGTAATGGTCAGCTAGCGAAAAGATGAAGTTACAGCTGCTGGAATAGGATATATATTATGAATACATGGAGAGAAAGCAACAGGAAAGAGCATGTTTAACTCCAGGAACTTATGGGGATGAAAGGGACATTGATTGTTGTCTTTCAGGACTACCCCTGGAGCTTTCCTCAAGCTTAAAAACACCCTGGTGAGGTTTCCCAAACTGTTACAAGCATCTCAAATTCAACTGACTGCTGGGCCTGCCACCTGTCTATCTCCTGCCACCTTCTTGAACCTCACAGAAGATTCAAGACTTGCTTACCAGTCTTCTTTACCAGTCAATCCTAAAGGAAATCAACCCTGAATATTCACTGGAAGGACTGATGTTGAAATTCCAATACTTTGGGCACCTGATGCAAAGAGCCAATTCATTGAAAAAGACCCCGATACTGGCTAAGACTGAAGGCAAAAGGAGAAAGGGGCAGCAGAGGATTAGATTAGATAGCATCGCTGACTCAATGGTCATGAATCTGAGCAAACTCTGGGAGACAGTGAAGGAGAGAGGGGACTGGCATGCTGCAGTCCATGGGGTCACAAAGAGCTGGACATGACTCAGTGACTGAACAACTTCTTAACCTTACTAAGTCTGTGAAAACAGCAAAGGATGGCCCCCAGATCCTGAAGAAATCCTTCCTTAACAAAAAACACCTGTCAGCATACCCCAGGCTTCAAGTTCTCTCTCCTACACCCCTTCTCCTAACTGTCCCTTTTTCATTTGTGGTATGGACAAATGCCACACACCCGGTGGTGTGGATAAAGGGCACAGGCTGGGTGACTTCCCTCGGGGCATTTTCTGCAAAAACAAGGACTAAACTCAATTGTTAAACTGAACTGAGAACTCAGGCTTCTCAGCTGCCCAGAAGGTCATGCTGGAGACACTGTTATCTGTGCCGTTGGCTGATGGAGGTCCCATTTGAAAGGCCTAACAATTGTAATGTAGGTATTAACTTGTATTGCTGGAAAACAGAGTGACTTTCACCTGGCATAATAGGCTTTCAAGTGCATTAGGAAATACCACAAATAGCTCATGCAGGTCTAGGATGATTGGAGCTTGCTCCAAGATGAAGCTACCGTGATTATTTGGGTGTGCTTACTAGAGAGATGATAACCAATTTGTTATTTACATACAGCCTAAGGGATGTGACCTTACAATGGAAACCATCCACCTTGAAAAACTGGTATGAAATTTGTGCCTATCTTGAGCTAAAATGATCAATGATACTATTTCTTTCCTGCAAGTTTCAGGTCCACTTAAATTCACGTGGAGGATACACTGTCCGAGATTGTGGCCTCACAGGCCAAGGTGGAGTCTGTGCAATTGCTCCTGGAATGCCTGGGTGAATGCTTCAGTCTGAGTAGGAGGGTTAATGCAGAACCATAAGGACAGCTGGCCTCCTGAGGCACATCCTTACTATGTCACATGATTTGTCTGGCTGGATTGGACCACAGCCCTGGGATGCACAGCTGAGAGCAGTGCTGCAGGTTGACTTCATTCTGGTATTTGGAATCCTGTTCACAGTAGTCTTAATGCAATGCTGTATGAAACTCACTGAGCTGATGTGGTTGCAGCTAAGTGGCAGAATTTAACAAAAATGACACAGATAACACATGTGGGGGTGTGCATCTTATCCTCAGTGTAGGAATATGCTGAAGCTACACTTCCCTTCAGAAGACTATACCCGTGTATACCCACAGAAACTATTTCTAAAGGGTAAATTATAAAGTATAATCAAAATATACATTAACAGTACATTTGTTCTCTGTAAATATAATTTTAGCTTTTCTCATGTTAAAATTGTATACAAAGTTTTGTGAAGCAGCTGTCTTTGTGTATTATATAAACTGAGTTTTCTTGAAATGGTTGGATGGCTTTGGTAATTCTGTTCTCCTTTTGTGTATCAAGAAATTCCTTTTATATGATAAAGACTTATGGTTTAGGCAAATTCTGGCTGAGTGATATCTGGATATTTTATTTTACATATCAAAGTACCATAAACTGTCAACAGCCAAATTGCTGGTATGCTTCATGCTTCATATTTTGTTCTTAGTACATTTTGCCATATTTTAACTGAAGTAATTAACTTCCTAGAAAGAAAATATTTAACTTTCTAACCACTGATGGCGAGCCTTCCTGTTCAGTCTTTAGTTGAGAAAAAATGCCATTAATAAACATTTCACTTCAAGGATTAAAAAACCAATAAAGCCCATTATAAAAATTCAAACATAAGAAATACAGAGTAAAAAGTGAATGTCTTCCTTCACTTACATACTAGCTTTCTCTCTCCTCTTTTGCAGAATTCCAATCTCTCCAACAGATAAACACATATAATTTACTTTGATACTGATTTATGCTTTCCTCTTGCTGCCATTCTTCCTCTCCCAGGTAAGAAAGTATCAAGACTATTTCAACTCTCTCGCCTTAGGGGATGTTTATGTGGGTGAAGCAGCAGAACAGGAAGAAAATGGCTGAGTAGTTTTAAGAGACCACTTGGCTTTAAGAGACCACCGTATGGGTAATAGTTATCTCAAGGTGGGTGAGCACTGGATACTGGAGGACTCCCCTGAAGATACTGCTCTATGCAAGGGGCCCCAGACTGGCATAATTTGGAATGAGGTGAAACAGTAAAAGATAACTAAGGCTGAATATCCTATCAGCCTAATGGGCAGGGGAATAGAACTGGATGGAAGACTATCTATATAAAATATTTAGATATATCTTCTACGTGTAGATCAAACTGTGAAGACAGATTTATAACCATTACATGCACACATCCCTCTACCTCTGGTAAAACAAGTCTAGCAATACCTTCTTTCTCTAACTTTTTTAAAGGTTTTTACATACGCTATAAAACTTGATCCTCAAACACTTTTACAAAGGAGTATACTGTGGCAGAGGCTGAGATTTATTCCAGAATATATAATTAATAAGGGTTTCCCAGGTGGTACAGGAGGTAAAGAACCCGCCTGCCAACGCAGGAGACGTAAAGATACGTGGGTTCAATACCTGAGTCGGGAAGATCCTCTGGAGGAGGGCACAGCAACCCACTCCAGTATTTTTGCCTGGTAAATCCCTTGGACAGAGGAACCTGGTGGGCCACAGTTCATAGGGCTGCAAAGAGTCAACACAACTGAAGCGACTTAGTACACATGCACATAATTAAGTTCTAGGACAAACATTCACCAAAAAAAAAATCTAGATTCCTTTCTTTTATACTGTATTTGGTATGTATATACTCAACATATATAAGCCTGACACCCTTATCTATGACAGGTACATACGTTACTCTTAGGGCAAACTGCAGCCATAAGGGCTTTCAACATGAGAACATGAGTGATACCATGTATATTCAAGGCAGACCATTTAAAATTTCAAGAAGCTGAAGTTCATTAAAGGCTTAAGATAATTAAAACACTGCAGAGTCTTCTCTGAGGGGATTTTGGACTTCTCAGTCTCAGTCTCCCTTCTCTCCTTCCGTTTCTTCCTCGATCCCTCCCTCTTCAAATGTACAGTTTATAGCTTCAAATATAAGGAGAATAAGGGACTTCTGCTTATAACTAAGATAGCCAAGATGGAGTAAGAGGGACCAGGTTTAGTTTTTGACCTGAAACAACTAAGAAGTGGGGCCACATTTGTATTTTCAGATACTGGGCACTGGTACTACAGAACAGTCATCTTTTAGGAAGGATTAAGTGCCCAGATTAATGTGAAGAGTTTTTTAGGCCACAGCGTGGAGAGGAGACTCAGAGGGAGCTGAGGGAGTCCAGAAGATGGAGAGGCTTAGAGTTACAGGACAGAGTATTAGAGAGTTCCCAGATTGCCAGGGCTCTGCAGAAGGCCCTCTCAAATCTTTAGCAGAGTGTTTACCATCAGATATGTGTAGGAAAAGTAAGAGCCACCTAAAAGGAACAAGCACTGGGGCGCAGAGAGGGCTGGGAAAAGGCTGAGTTCCCACTAGTCAGTGTGTAAACCTCACAATCCAGTATCAGCTAGGGTCTAAAGGAAGCTAGAGGGGCTATAACAATATCACACAGTGAATATTTCAGAGCCCCCTCCCCCTCAAAAAAATCTATCAGGGATAAAGACGATCATTTCATAAAGAAAAAGAGGCCAATTCATCAGAGGAACATAATCGTCTTACATGTTTATGCATTTAATAACACAGTCTCAAAATACATAAAGCAAAACCTGAAGCAATTGCCAAGTGAAACAAATTCACAGTTACAGTTGGAACTTTCAATCCTCCTCTCTCAATAATTTATAAAATAAAGAGGCAGAAAATAGGTAAGGATACAGTATATTTGAACAAAAATATCAACCAACTTGACCTGACTGATATGTATAGCACATGCCACCTAACATGAGCAGCATGCGTGGTTTTCAGGGGTACACAAAACATTTTTTAAAGTCACAATAAATTTAAAAGGTTTCAATTCATATAAAGAATACTTTATTAACCATACATTAGAAATGAACAGCAAAGATCTTTAGAAAATTCCCAGTATATTGAAACAAAATAATACAATTTTGAACAACCCAAAGGTTAAAGAAGAAATCAAAAGGGAATTTAGAAAGATTTGACCTGAATGAAAGTGAAAAGACAAAATATAAAAATTGTGGGATGCTTCTAATATAAAACTTGGAAGATTTATAGCACTAAAGGAGTGTTTTAGTTGAAGAAAATATGAGAAAATTTTAATGACCTTGGCTTTCTTAAGATTGCTTAAATATGACTTCAAAAGCAGAGTATAAATTTAAAAAAATGAATAAACTGGACTTCATCAAATTAAAAACTTCTGCTCTTTGAATTACACTCTAAAGAAAATAAGGCAAGCCATGGATTAAGAAAATATTGGTAGAACATCTATCTAACAAAGGATTTTTACCCAGCATATATAAACAGCTCTTACAATGCAATAAGAAAAACAGCCTAATAAAACACACATGAAATATTTGAACAAAGATATCATCAAAGAATTTATATAGATTGCAAATGAGCATATAAAAATTGCTTTAAGAAAAAGCAAATTAGAAACACAAAGTGTTATACTATATACCCACTAGAATGGACAAAATTTTTAAAAAAAGACTGGCCATGCTGAGTACTGACTAGGATCCGGAGAGCAACTGGAACCCTAAAATTGGAGCAGAGTAGCAGTCTGGGTTCATAGAATGGGAGCTCTGCTGGGACCAGACAGCCTGGATTTTAGTCTTCACTCTTGAGGCTTTGGGAAAGTCTGTATTCCTTCTGTCACTATTATCAAATACCAGTAAAAACTGGTTCTGTTTACTTCATCAAGCTCTAGTGATGATCAGGTGAGATAATGGGAAACCATTTTGTAAACATGGGGTACAAGGTTATTTGGGCTTTCCTGTTGGCTCAGTGGTAAAAAATCTGCCTGCCAATGCAGGAGCTATGGGTTCAATCCCTGGGTTGGGAAGAGTCCCTGGAGGAAGAAATGGCAACTCGCTCCAGTATTCTTGCCTGGAGAATCCCATAAGCATGACAAAGAGCTGGACACAACTGATTGACTGAGCACACACGCACTAATGTTATTCTTTCAAAAATAAAATTAATGTGAATACATACATAAACATATTTTTAAAAAGGCAATTTAAAGAAAACAATAATGAAAATATCATGCTAAAATATTTTCATGATTTCTCATTGCTGTTAAGCTAGTTTAATTATTGTAAAATTTCAATATTCAATTACTTACAAGGCCTACAAATATTTACAAAGAATTTAAAAAATAATACACAGATGTTTGACTAAATTAATGTTGACCATTAATAAGATCACACTACTATCTATGGTGCTCAGTATGTCAAAAACAAGTAAGTCAGTAAACTGTTGATATTTCTTAATATTTTAATAATTATTCATCAAATCAGAACTAGACAGTAAAAAACACTTTTTATAAAGACATTACTTGCATATTAACACATCAATCTTGATTTAGTCCGGTAGCTTTGTAAGAATCCATGACTTTAGTTTCTCTAGTTCCGCTTTGCTTAACTCATGGTAAACACCTGGGAAACTATGAAACTTTGTGCTCACTCCTAGAGATTTTAACATTGAATTTGTCTCTTCACCCCAAGAATGAAGAACTAACTCATCTGCAGTACCATGACACTGAAATAATTCAGGAAGAACACCGTCACTTTTCTGAAGAGCCTAGAGAAGAGGATATAAACATGAAGAAGTTTAAGAAATTCATTTAAGAACAGTGTATGTTCTTGGAAGTCAGGGAGGGCAGAAAAATGTCAATTTAACCAAAGCTTCAGGGGAAAAAGCAGTAGTGGCAGTGATGTCCGAGGTATATATTGATGGACTAAGCTCAGGAACTTAGCTGGTTGATAGCACTGCAGGAACTGCAGTTGTGTGGGACCTGCATTTACTCTGAAGAGGGCTGTTTCAAAAACAGTCAAAGCATTTCCTGAAGAAACCTTGTGTCTTGGGAAGACAACCCTTTTCACATAGAGTGGAGAGAGGGAGGAACACAAGGGAAAAATGGCATTCTTGTTCTCGTTTCTGTACCTGCTGGTTCTACTCCTGGTAATGAGGGTGTATCACTATTATATTCCATTCATAAATTAGGAATAATGCTGCAAAATAGGTGTCAGCCATGTAACTTATCCTTTGGTTTGATTAAGTCATAATTAGCAAACCTAGCTATAATCATCTACATTTTTAATATGTATACAGGATGCATATATATTATATACATATTTTTTATCCTTTCCCCTTTGAGACTTTGATTAACAATACTCTTTGTACAAGGCATTTCCTAAACAAGAATGACCAGGTGGGATTAATCAATATAGCTCATTTGCCCATGAATTCCCAGGAATGCTCTGTGAAGCAACCGTTATTGTGTAATTATCAATGTTGTTTTAGTTTCAATGTGTGAGTGCCTTATTTTTTTTCTTCTGTTTTGCTTTTAAAATCTGAAACTTACCTGGTAAACAGCAGATGCTTTATTCAGAAAACTAGACAGAGCAAATACTCCTGCCACATCTTGATGATTTCTATATGCTAAATGCATTGCCATGCACCCTCCCATAGAAAATCCTCCTACAAGAAGCAAAAATTCACTTATCAGTAAAATCAGAATAATGCTAATTTGGAACAAGATATAGCTATGCCAATCTTCCATAAATATCTGGAGACCTAAAAGAGATACAATGCAAAAGAAAAATTTAGTCTACTTTACATCTTACCAAAAAAGACCTGCCATGAGTAAATAACACTATTCCATCTACGTCATCACTAGTAAAATAATTTGTTATAAAAGGAACTAGAATTGCACAAATAAATAAATAAATCTGGGTCATCAAGTAAAAATATTTATCATAATTAAAAATATATGAGTCATAACACAAGTGTTATTTACTTAAACATCTAATGTGTACTTATATTTTGTTAATACTTATAGGAGTACTCACACTACAATTAATAACATGCCCCTTTTTGTCTTAGTTGTCAAACTATAAGCTAGAGTTTTTCATATAACAGATGCTTAGTGATCTTTGAATTAGGAAGGATGATCAAAAATTTGGTGAGCTAGTTAAAGTATCTTTGTATTATCATATTATTTTGGGAACTAACTTGTGATGGTACAATTAAAACATATATACTTATATGTACTTTTAAAAAAGCTTGGAAAAAACTTATTCACTTAACAAAATTTTATTGTCTTTTATGAGCCAATCACTGTCATTGGAGTGACACTAGTCACTGGAGATAATACAAATTAAAATACATGGATCCTTCTGTACGAGGAGAAAAGAGATACATCACAAAATGTGGAGATGGGGACATGACATGACACAGCAGAGAGAGTGGCCCAACTTAGAGATGTAGTGTGATATTCCCTAGCTTGACTGAGAATTAAAAAGACATCTCATGATTTAAAAGAAATCTGCATGTTATAGACAGCAAGCCTGCAGGAACATAGTTTTTATTTTTGGAGAAATTCAAGAGCGTAAATAATACTTTTGCCAAATGTACCTAAGCAAAATATTGAATGTGACTAGTGTGACTGAGGAACTAAATGTTAATTTAATTTTACCTAGTTAAATTTGGAGTTTAAATACTCACATATGGCTAGGGGCTATGCTATTGGACAATGACGTTCTAGATAACCTAAGCTGCATACCAATGATTAGAAAAAAAGCTTCAAAATTCATAAATTGAGCAAAAATGAAACTAATGTTTCATTAAGAAAATAATGTACCCTAAGATAATTAAATTTGATATTTAAATCTAAAGTGGTAAAGATCTTTAAAAAGTCATACAAAGACAAAATAGGTTGGTAAGCAAAAATATATTTAAAAATTATTGTAAAAGAACACCTACTGAGAAAATTTTACACCTTAAATGCACCCAGCCCATTTTTATTAACTAATCACTTATGTGATTTCAGAGTTCCTTGATGGGTCCAATCTAACAGCAATAACAACAAAAACTAAAAAGAAAACACTTCCTCACATATGAAATGTCATTATCAAAGGCATCCAAAGACATTTAACCTCAAGTTCAATTCTCACAATTTATAATGAAGAAAAATGTACTCACTGAAAATTTATTATTTTAAGATTCAATCTAAGTCCCTTATCCATTTATAATCTTGTGAGGTAGTCTGCAATTCCTCACCAGTGATCTCTGACAATAGTCACTTTTAACATTGTGGACACCAGTGTGAAAAGGGACTTTGTGCATTTTTTTCTTCTGATAGAAGAAAACTTAACACAAAGGACTAGTTATTTGAATTCATTTTCCATCTAAGTGTCTAAAATGCAATATAAAATATACTGTTCAATGAGTAAATACGAAATAGTAAACTCATTGTAAGTAATACTTATAATGTATATTTATAGTTGCTGGCAAAGTATTAAAATGTCAAGAGTTAACATTTCAACATACATTTAAGATTAACAGGCTGAATAAAACATGTTAAAAAATAATAAACCTAGCTTTTATGAACTCTTTAAATGAAATAAAACAGTAACAATATATAAAAACTACACTGGGAAAACCAAGCTAACCTATCTGAAAACAAAGTTGGGGGCAAGGGGATGGGGAACTTACAATTCAAGTTTATCATCAGTTGAACAGGATTTTTAAAATGCAGTAAAATCCACCCTACATTGAAATTTCAACAATTTTCCCATTTGATTTATATATAATTATTCTTCAGACTGAACTGTGATAAAGTTTCAAAAATTTGGGAACATATAAATTATGCCAATCATATTTGTATATTTTCTCTTATATAAAGTTTATAGGATAAATAGAATATTTATCATCTTCTATGGAAAGCTATTAAAACAGCAATCCCAAGTCTTAAAAGTTCTGAAGATTGTTGTTGAAGAAACACAAGTAAGGATTTCCCAGGCAAGAATACTGGAATGGGTTGCCATTTCTTTCTCCAGATCTTCCCAACCCAGGGATTGAACCCGGGTCTCCCGCATTGTAGGCAGATGCTTTACCGTCTGAGCCACCAGGGAAGTCATTCAAGACATATATATGTTGAAAGAAGGTAGAAAGATGCTACCACTTTCCAGTTTTACCTCTAAGATCATCAGAAGAAACATATATAATGTCAGGAAAGTGAGCCTGGAAATTGTAGGGCTAGGTTTCATCTTGGTAACTGCAACCAATCCTTCATTTTAGTTTTAAATCTTTTTTTAAATTAATATGCTAATACATGCCCACTGAATAAAGTATTTCCATCATATCAAAATAAAGAAAATGGGTTACCCAAAATATCATTACTCATATATAATTCTGACATGTTTTAAAAATTTATTTTAGCAGTTAAACTCACTCTATATGTAAATTTTATACCTTACTTTCTTGTAATACTGATTTGAATGTCTTTAAACAGAGTTATGAAATTCTATAATTATTTTTTTTATTCATTGAGCACATACTAAATATACCAAGTGCCTTCTAAATGTGTATATACAGTATATATCAGTTACATAACATTCAATTGTATTAACTAACCATTATTGCCTTAACTACTTTCCTCATAATGGGCTTTTACAGCATCCATGTAAAATATTTAGGTGTAATTCCAGAAGCATATGATTATCCATGCTTCAATTCTGCTAATACGCTCATATTATAAAAATTCTTATAATCTGGTCATTATCATTTGTCAGATTCTATACATCCTAGATCAAATTTAAACCTAAATTATGTCAATTTTCTCTTAACAAATTATCACCACCTAGTGGCTAAAAAAGGAATCTCATTATGGGACAAAGTTTCTGACTAAGTCAATAGATCTGGGTTCTAGTCCCAACTCCATTTTAGCCAGTAATCTCTTTAAATTTTACTTTCTTCTTATCTGAAGGGTGAGTAATCATTTTATATCTTACCTATTAGAAGGATCAAGAAAGATACTATATGAAAATGTGTATTATTTAAATACTTTTTAGTGTTAAACTGAATTTTAATAATTTTCTCAGAATGCAGGATCTGAATCCAGGTTTCCTGAATCCAGGAACAACTATGATGCCAAATTCAGAAAGTAATTTAAAAGTCACTAATTACTGCTTGTGTTTCCCCTAATTTTCACCACACACTCTGAAGAATTATATGTGGTATAAATATATAAAAATACAGTTTCTTGTATCTGATATTCTTAATGTGCAGGGTGAGGATTCATGAGTGTCTCCAAGGAACACATTTAAAGATTTGGCGCAGATCCTCCTATCAAACCAAAGTTTATTCTTTCCATTAAGAAAGAAATATATTCCCACTGATGAAAATAAGCAAACAAAGAATTTCTTTTCTCAGCTAAAACCTGCAGTTGAGTGCAGGGTCCTCAAGTGTAACCTTACAGCCTTGTGTTTCCGAAGTCTTGAAACACTGTGCTGGTCTCTCATTCTACTGGATCTGAGGCCTCTTCCCCAGGCCTTCAGCCTGCCCACTGTTGTCAGTGTGTTCCTCTTAAAATGCTCATCCGACTGAGTCATTCTCTGTATGTAACTCAGTAATCCTAGCAGTTGAAGTGTACACCAGACTAGTAGTTCCTGAGACATTTTAACGTGTCCCTTGTTTTCCTTCATGAATGTGTTTCCCTTCTTGTTTACCAGCCATATTCTCATTCATTTTTTAAAACTCGGTTGGAAATTCTCTCTTCTAAGAAGCAAGTTTTTGTGTTCATTCCTCACTGTTCATAATACTTGGATTGTATAAAACACTTTACTTTTGTTATCTCCCTCATTATAATGTAAAGTTTTTGATTCTTTTTTTTTTTTTGGTACTCCAGCACTTAAAAATTCTATGAATAATTTGGAAATTAAATTTAGTATGAGAAGCATCATTTTTGACCTGACTAAGCTGTGTAAACTACTGGAAAAGGGGTATATCATATACCATAAAAACATTGTTTTTAAACTAAATTTAATATAGTAAAATACCACTAATCAAAATAAAACCAGAAAAAAAGAATGGGCTGCCACTTATTCAAATATAGAGAACAGTGTTGTTTACAAAACTATACTGGTTAAAACCACAATCTCAGAGACAAGGGTTCCATGAGGACACAGTGTATGATATTAAATCTGAAGTTTTATCACATACTAAACAAAATTAATAAGGGTAATAATTTTGTACTTATTATCTTCATGTTTTCCTCTTTAATCCTTTAATTTTCAAGTTCTCTTAGAATTCATTAAAAAAAATAACCTAACCTCACTGTGTTGTTCATATATGTGTTTCCCGTGTCTCAAATGCATTGTTCTTTTTAATAAAAATGACTCAGCATCTCAAATGCACTTTTGACTTCTCATTGAATACCTCCTAGATAAAATGTTAAAAATAGCATTTAAATCTTAAACAATCTATGAGCAATGAAAACCAGCATGTATACCATTAGGGAAAAAGAAAACAGCTGGTAGGGAAGGGACACGGAGCTCCTTGAGAGTCTCCCAAGGGCAGCAGCGGGCCAGTACATTCTTCCTGCTGTGTGGAGAGACAGCAGGGCAGGTGGGATAGAGTGGCTAACAACAGCATCATCACCACACCCCAGGCATGTCTCTAAGTACTTCACAGGAACTGATTAATTGAATTATCACAACTCTGTAAGTACTATTATGATCAACCAAGCCAGAGGTTAAGGACACTCACATAACCACAAAAACAGGCACTGGATCTAGGATTAGAAACTTGCAATTTGAGTGCACAGCCCAAGTTCCTAACCATGTTAAACTGCTGTCAGCTGCATTAGTGTGTTCGCAATTATGATATTTATAACTTGGGAAATGCATGTACAAACATTCAAATACATAACGATATTGCCTCATGTACCACATTTTGAAATGAATTCAGAGTTCAGTCAGATAAATAAGACAAAAAGAAAAATAATAATAACTACAAGAGAAAATCTGACACGACTAGAATGCCATTTCTCTAAGCATCAACAGCCAACTCATGTGAAGAATCCAGCATATGAAAAGAAGGCAGTATAACAGGTGTTTTGTTTTAATAAAAGTTAAGAATTACATATATTTTGACACACATGTTTAACTCTATAGAAATGCCTCAAAGATTTATTTTCATTGAATGGTTAAATAACTAACAGTACAGGTAACAAAGACCAACAACCTTGGATCCACACTTCTGTGTCTCTTTCATATCTCAAGCTATCAAAGAGGCTTTATAGCGCTTGATAGACTCACCTCACAAATTCTAAAAAATTTTTTCTTATATTCATATAAGTGCATATAAATTTCCTATTACATATATATTTTGTAATGAATTTCAAATTTTATACTTTAGTAGTTTATAACTCTTCTAAAATGAAATTTGTTGTTAAAAATTCAATGGAGTTATGATAAAATATCGATCATATTACTAACTGCTTAATAAATAAGATCATCTTTTAACAAAGTTTTCTTGGAACTTCAGAAAATAATTAAAACCTTTCATGATATAGTAGAAAGAAACTAAAATAAATTCTAGATGAATCAAAGAATTACAAATTTAAAAAACATTATGGAAAAGTCAGTAGAAAATCTATTTGAATATTTACTCAAATTCTAGAAGAATAACTTCTTAATCTGAGAAGTTATTTGGAAAAACCAGATAACTAAAAACAGCTTTCTCATGTCAGAACATAAAAAACAGAATTAAAAGGAAAATAAATTAAGTGTAAATTAATTGCCACTTTTTACTTATTTTTAGCAAAGATTTTTCAAGACAGTATCATTCAGCAAGGTATAATAAGATGGATATTCTAATAGAGGTGGGAGAAGCATCAACAGGTACAGTGTTTTCGTGAAAGGAATTTGACAGCATGTATTAAGAGTTTTACAAATATTCATATAAATGTTCAGTTAAACAGAAGAATCATGGGCTTTAAAATGAAGTAAACCTAGATTCAAAATTCTTATCAACTCTCTGACCCTATAACAATCCATACATAGTCTCTTTTCAAAAATGAGTAAGACAAAATAACTGATGGATACGAGGAAGGGCAAGGAATAGGGATGGGGGAAAGGACAAGCAGATAAGTATCAACAGTTACAATTCAAGGGATACATTCTTTAACACACGCACATTAAGAGCACTAAGTGTATTTTCTACTTATTCACACTGTCCTCGCAGTACTTCAGTATCTTACTATCCTATAAACATAAATTCAGGAACTGGTTCTTCCATACCCAACTTTTTATCTCCTCCCTTACCCCTTCTGTGGATTAATTTCCCTAAAGCACAGTTTTAATTAACTATATGACTCAAAGACATACTTAAGTCATTGCTCCTCAATCATCTATAGAATAAAGGATAAAAGGGGACTCAGAAAGAATTTATTGAGATTGTAAAATGAGCCAAGTATTTGACAGACACCATCTTCCAGTAAGGGACTTCCCTGGTGGCTCAGACAGTAAGGAGTCTGCCTGCAATGTGGGAGACCCGGGTTCGATTCCTGGGTTGGGAAGATCTCCTGGAGAAGCAAATGGCACCCCACTCCAGTATTCTTGCCTGGAAATCTCATGGATGGAGGAGCCTGGCAGGCTACAGTCCATAGGTCGCAAAGAGTCAGACACCACTAAGCAACTTTACTCACTCACTCAGTCTCCCAGTAAAATAGATACTGTATCATTATTCCCACTTTACACATGAGGCAGCAGAAAATCAGTGCAGGTTATTAAGTGATGAACCTGCTAGGCAACGGTGGGCTTCCGATTTGAACTATTTTTGTCACTATGCCATCATGCTCTTCCAGCTGTTAGTCACACTATGACATCAACAGGCGTTTTCCAGTCACACAACAAACTTTCTGCTAAAATTGTCTAACATCCAGACAACAACAAGCACTACTTTTTCTACTTCGATTTTACCATTCATATCACTCTCTATATCCAGACATCCATACTACAATAGTTAAAATTGTATTTGCACATCCTAAAATCTCATATATCTTTGGCACTTTTTTCTTAAATTATTCCCTAATAGCTCCAAATACTTATGACTTCTTCATCTAAATTCCAATTACTTAAATCATCAGTTTACTGCAGATCATGCCACTGATTATAATAAATGTTCAGTTCTGTGCCAGGCATTGCAGTGGGTGCTGAGAAATAAAAATAAATATACATGATCATTCCCTTTGAAGAGCGGCCAGTTATGTATCTTTAGGGCACTTGTCGAGGCTAGTTGGCAGGACAGTTATTACAAGTACCTCATGGGCTCTTCTAGGTTGTAAGCAATTGGGGCACATAGATCCTGTTACCTGTGTCTCTTTGAGCATTCGACTTAATGCCTGACACACAGTACTTAGAAAATGTTTGCTAAATGATCGAATGACAGAATCTGTTATATACTCATGTATCTTGAGTTCTATCTTGTAACTGTTTCATGATGCCCTAGACTGAGCTGGTACCCCTTTACTAGGTTCTTCGCAGTACTCCTATAATGTTCTATATCCATCTCTGTGACATGGTGCTAAACACACAAACAGTTAAACACCGATGAGGAAACAAAGGCCCAGCAAGGTGATGTTACTGGGCCAGAGGGCCAGTTGCTTTCAACTAACAGAAGTGAATACTGAAGCCAAGACAGGAAAGAATGGATTCCATCCATTATGTCACATTGCTTCTTAACTCAAAGGATAGCTTAGTACTTCAATAAACACAAAGGCAGTTTATTAATTTGCTCAGATCCTATCTATACAGGATTTCAAAGTGCATTCTAAACTTATTTACAACATGATGGTGGTGGTTTAGTCATTAAGTCATGCTGACTCTTGCAAGCCCACAGACTATAGCCCGCCAGGCTCCTCTGTCCATGGAATTTCCTAGGCAAGAATACTGGAGTGGGTTGCCATTTCCTCCTTCAGGGAACCTTCCCAACCCAGGAATGAAACCCATATCTCTTGCATCTTCTGCAATGGCAGGTAGATTCTTAACCACTGCACTATCTGGGAAACTATGAATAGGTCTCATATGATATATAAAGTGCTCCCAAATAATGTTCCAAGTAAAATTCAAAGTATAAAATTAAAAAAGTGAATCAAAATATTTAAATTGCCAACATCTAAAAATCTTACCTACTAATATTCTGTTCTTCTTGATGCCAGTTTTTACTTCATCATCAATCAAATCTGTAAGCACCTGACACATTACATCAATTGATTCAAGGTGCTCTGGGCAGTCATTTGATATTTTAAGTCTGTCAAACCATACATTGGAGATTCCTCCTCTCAAAGGAGTATATGGCCTGTTTAAAATCAAAAAAGAAAAAAAAATTAAAACATTTTTTAATTTCTAAAATATTAGTGCTTTGAATTACAATTTCTTTAATGTTTTAAAAGTTAAAGAATTCATATTAAAGACATTTCCAAGCATATCTTAACTCTCCTATACTTACATTGGTTCTATTAACATTTATTAATGCCAGTTCACCATAGTTTCTCCATCTTTTGAGTTTCATACTCTCCAGAAAGTCCCAAAGAAAAAAGGATAATTATATTTGGTATATTGTGTGTGCATGCTATTTTTTCCACTCAATTTAAATGATTAATCAGGTCTACTATTTCTTTAAACTTCTGCCTTGATATACTTTAAAAGTGTAAGGATCAATATTTAAGCATTCACAGCTAAATAAATAATGGCTGTCCATGCGAAAAGTCAGGCCTCAAGAGCAGAAAATATGATTCACCAAAATGCTTTTAAATGATGGTTAGTTTGTAGCACAGAAGTCTGAACGCTGAGTTAATATTTAAAGGTTTCTTGATTACATCCAGGCAGATTATCTTTAGAATAGGGGTCTTCAGGTTGTTTTTTATTTTTATTTTTTTGTTTAATATATCTATCTTTAATTTTATTTTATTTTATTATTTTTTTTACAGTTAGTCCAATTCATTTTTTTAAATTTTATTTTATTTTTAAACTTTACATAATTGTATTAGTTTTGCCAAATATCAAAATGAATCCGCCACAGGTATACATGTGTTCCCCACCCTGAACCCTCCTCCCTCCTCCCTCCCCATACCATCCCTCTGGGTCGTCCAAGTGCACTAGCCCCAAGCATCTAGTATCGTGCATCGAACCTGGACTGGCAACTCGTTTCTTACATGATATTTTACATGTTTCAATGTCATTCTCCCAAATCTTCCCACCCTCTCCCTCTCCCACAGAGTCTATAAGACTGTTAAATCAGGACTTAGAGCTATTTTATTTTTAAATCTTCTCAGAAACCTTGAAATGAAAGAATTTAATGGGATACAAATATTCACTGGAAGTGCTCTTCATACAGATATCCCAGCACTGTCTGCAACACTCAATCTGGGTCTCAAATTGAGTGCTTTGTTGGACTTACGAAACACTCTATGTGATAAGATTCCCTGAGCTGGGTGTCTTGTTGAACAAGATTGATCTTATAAGATGCTTTACATTTAAATATCAGGTAGGATGGCCACAGTATCAGTGAATCTTGCTTTAGATTCTTTTAAGTATACGTGTGTGTGTGTGCGTGTGGGTGTGCACGCACATGCATGTGTGTCCCAAGGTATTCCCAATACTCTGTTTTAATCAATTACAAAGGGGTTAAGGGGTCTGGTGACAAGTCCTATGTTGGTAATGGTAAATGAAGGGAACTGAAACGCTCTTTTAGTCTCCTGTAGCAAACAGAGAGGTTTATGGGGAGATATATATGTATTTCCATATATATATGTCTCCATGAGACACACATGGAGAACCAATGGTTTCTCAAAGATGAGGAACAGGACAGTTCAACAAAAGATACAGCTCTTCACTTAGCAAATCTTGCTTTCTATTTATGAGACAGTGAAAAATGGGTTTTATGTGCTAAGAAAGGCCACAGAAAATTCAGTGACAGAAGTATACATTATAATTTGAAAGAAATCTAAAGCAATGCTGACCACAGATGCAAGGTTTCTTCTAGATCAACACTTCTATTGCTTTCAGTTCAGTTCAGCTCAGTTCAGTCACTCAGTCGTGTCCAGCTCTTTGTGACCCCAAGAATCGCAGCACGCCAGGCCTCCCTGTCCATCACAAACTCCCGGAGTCTACCCAAACTCATGTCCATTGAGTCAGTGATGCCACCCAGCCACCTCATCCTCTGTCGTCCCCTTCTCCTCCTGCCCCCAATCCCTCCAAGAATCAGGGTCTTTTCCAATGAGTCAGCTCTTCACATCAGGTGGCCAAAGTATTGGAGTTTCAGCCTCAGCATCAGTCCTTCCAATGAACACCCAGGACTGATCTCCTTTAGGATGGACTGGTTGGATCTCCTTGCAGTCCAAGGGACTCTCAAGAGTCTTCTCCAACACCACAGTTCAAAAGCATCAATTCTTCGGTGCTCAACTTTCTTCACAGTCCAACTCTCACATCCATACATGACCAATGGAAAAACCATAGCCTTGACTAGATGGACCTTTGTTGGCAAAGTAATGTCTCTGCTTTTGAATATGCTGTCTAGGTTGGTCATAACTTTCCTCCCAAGGAGTAAGCGTCTTTTAATTTCATGGCTGCAGTCACCATCTGCAGTGATTTTGGAGCCCCCCAAAATAGTCTGACACTGTTTCCACTGTTTCCTCATCTATTTCCCATGAAGTGATGGGACCAGATGCCATGATCTTCGTTTTCTGAATGTTGAGCTTTAAGCCAACTTTTTCACTTTCCTCTTCCACTTTCATCAAGAGGCTTTTTAGTTCCTCTTCACTTTCTGCCATAAGGGTTAGCCCCATCTCAAATTAGCTATATATTCTCACCCTCCAGAGTCAGTGAAATAAAAGCATAAAATGTACAACCAGAACAAAAAAATGGAGAGCTAAAAGGCACCAGGTGAGATCTGATTGTGCTCCCTTGCATATTCTTTAATGAAAAACCAAGTGGAATCCCTGCAAACCATGGAGCTAAAGCTACTCAATTTTCATTCTGTCATCCACGGTAGCAAAAGAACTCTGCAGTCTATGCAGATCTGACTGTGGGAAACAGCCAGTTAATACTATCAACGTGTGGTGTAGAAGGAAAACAGGAGAACTATACAACTGTTTTTCTGTTTAAGTCTTACCTCTCCAAAATAAATGGATATCCACTCGAGGAACCTAAAAGTCAAGAGAAATATTCTGGAAACTTTCTCAGAGAAAGCCAAAGAAGTCTAGAAACAAGAAAGTTGCAGAGTGAAGTAAGCCAGAAGGAAAAACACCAATACAGTATACTAACGCATATATATGGAATCTAGAAAGATGGTAACGATAACCCTGTATACGAGACAGCAAAAGAGACACTGATGTATAGAACAGGCTTATGGACTCTGTGGGAGAGGGAGAGGGTGGGAAGATTTGGGAGAATGGCATTGAAACATGTGAAATGTCATGTATGAAACGAGATGCCAGTCCAGGTTCAATGCAAAAAAAAAAAAAAATTAAAATACATTACTTACAGGAATTTCAGTAGAAGAAAAACAAGTGATTAAAAAATATCTATATCAGTTTTCAGAACTTGGAGAACACCGAGCAGCCAACTCACCACCAGGAACATGGAAATGAAAAACATGATCCTCTCCTTGTGATTAGACTGTAGGATAAACTCAAAGGTCTGGACATTACCTAAAATAACAGAACTTTCCAGATGGGAGGACTTGAGTGTTTCCCAATGAGATGCCTCCAAATGGTGTCTGGAGACCTGAAAGCCTGGAATTGGGGGCTAGAGGAACATTGTTAGTGCCAGCTGAAGCACTATCCACAAAAAAACCCTCAGCAGCCTGTAAGTTCCTTGGTCCCAGCCATTTGATTTGTAGGTTTGATCCCCTTTCTCGATTCTGTACTCCAAAAGCCCCCTTCTGATTCAGATTTGTTTTTCCACTTTAGGACTACCTCTAGAAAAAAGAGTACACTGGTTCTATAAGTACAACTGTTTCAGTGCATGTGAAAATTAAATTTCACTTAATAATTGAAAAAAAAAAAAAAAAGTTGCTCCGACTCAGATTTAACAAGAACTCATCTGAAGAGATTCTTTCATTTACTAAAATATAACTGTGTTATAAACTTTACTCTGTAACACACTTTCTAAAATTTGAATGTATATTACCAGTATCTATATGCCAGTACATAAAACCCTAACATTCTCTCCTAGTTTATGCTGTGCTGTGCTCAGTTGCTTAAGTGGTGTCCAACTCTTTGCAGCCCCATGGACTATATAGCCCACCAGGCTCTTCTGTCCATGGGATTTTTCAGGCAAGAATACAGGAGTGGGTTGCCATTTCCTTTCCAGGGAACAAAACCGCAGCTCCTGTGTCTCCGGCACTGCAGGTGGATTCTTCATCCACTGAGCCACAGAGGCCTAATTTATGCACGTATGTGAAATGTTGCAAATATCGGATACTTTGTCTGCATGCGGATTGCTTTGATGTTGACTGTCTTACTTTTTTTTTTGTTTGTTTTTGCTTATCTCTCCATTCCTCTTCTCCTCTCCTACCCCCTCACATATCTTGCCCTTCACTCTAGGTAAACTATGTCAACCTTCTCGAATATATCCCTCAGTGTTTTTCCTGCACATACATTAAAAGATGTTTCTTTACATTATATTTGTTTTTTAACAGCACTCTATGCTTTTCAAAAATGAAATAAGCCTATTTGGTTTTCTTATGTGCATTATACTTTTCTCCTTTAACAATACCTCATGGAAACCCTTTCATGTGATGTAGTTCTTACCCATCTTTTTAAATAGCTATATCAGTTCAGTTCAGTTCAGTTGCTCAGTTGTGTCCAACTCTTTGCGACCTCATGAATCGCAGCACAGCAGGCCTCCCTGTCCATCACCAACTCCTGGAGTTCACTGAGACTCATGTCCATCGAGTCAATGATGCCATCCAGCCATCTCATCCTCTGTCGTCCCCTTTTCCTCCTGCTCCCAATCTCTCCCAGCATCAGTCTTTCCAATAAGTCAACTCTTCGCATGAGGTGGCCCAAGTACTGGAGTTTCAGCTTTAGCATCATTCCTTCCAAAGACATCCCAGGGCTGATCTCCTTCAGAATGGACTGGTTGGATCTCCTTGCAGTCCAAGGGACTCTCAAGAGTCTTCTCCAACACCACAGTTCAAAAGCATCAATTCTTCAGCGCTCAGCTTTCTTCACAGTCCAACTCTCACATCCATACATGACCACTGGAAAACCCGTAGCCTTGACTAGACTATATAGTATCTTGTAATTAAGATGCTCCATAATTTAATTGGCCATTTGCTTACAAATGGGCATTTATTTGGTACCCAAGTTTTAGCCACTAAGGACAGTTCTGCATTAAACATATTTGCATACATGTTTTTACGTACTTAGACTTTTATTCTATGGAACAGAGTTTGTGGAATAGGCCTACTGGACTGAAAGGTATAATCTGATAATTTTATCTTAATAGAGGTTTCAGAGTTGCTTCCATGAAGGCTATAAAAATTCACCTTTCTACAAGAAAAGTCAGAGAACATCTTTTGGCCCAACAGCTCTAATTATGATAGTAACATACTTTAAAACATTACCACTGAAAGGTAGTAACTACAGCTTTAAAATCAACTTTGCTGAGATGTAATTTACATATATAAATGTACACCTTTTAAATACACAGTTCAAAGACTTTTGACAAACTATTTCCATAGTGATACAGAATATTTTCTTTACTTCAGAAAATTCCATCCTGTCCACTTGCAAGCAAATCCCACTCACTTCCAACACAGCCACTAAAGATTAAAGCTGCCTTTTCAGAACTCTACGTGAAGGAATTACTTATTCATATCATTGGCTATATTTTTCCTATTGGAATTTTGATTTTTTTCTCACTAGTTTCAAAGTGTATCTGTATATTAGTCACCTAAATACTGTTCATTTGTATTTCAAGTATTTTTTCCAAACAGATTTCTGCATATTGACATATATATATAAAGTATCTTTTTTTAAGCCAAATCAAGACTTTACATTGGATGTACTCTGAGAGGTATAATTTTAACTTAAACTAATTTAAACTAAACTTTGGGGTATTCTGATTTATTTTATTCACAATTCATACATTATTACATGTAGAATCCAAGATTATCTTCTAAGATTTTTGCTTTCATTTTTACATCTAAGTTTTGAATTTTTCTGGAATTTATTTTCTGCATGGTGTGACCTAAGGGTTGAAATTCATTTTCTCCCCTATGTGTCAATTGTGCCTGCACTGCTACAAAAACAAAAACACCTTTTCTCATAAAGGTGAAGTTCACCTTTACGAGGATTTACCTCTGCCATATTATAGTTCTGAAGAATCTAGTATCTCTCGCCGTAGGTTCTATAAGAGAACTAAACCATAATGCCTAATATATTTACTACATATAATGAATGGACTTCTCTCCAAAGCATCTAGAATGGTACTAGTTCTATTCCTGGCAAAAATCAAAAAAATGACAAGTCATTTTCTCTGTTTTTGTCTCACTGGAAGAATCCTGGTTGAGAAAGGCTCTATTTTGTTCCACTGATTTATTGATCTACTCCTGTGTTAGGATCACACTGACTACATCACAGTGGTTTTAGAGTAAGTTCTGAGGTTGAGTCAGGTGGTCCCCCTCTCCCTACCATCACCACCATGTGTCTCTCAGACTTGTCCTGCCTATTCTTAAGTATCTAATCTTCTTTCTCTCTCTAAGAAATATTAATTCAATATTTAGTAAATTTTAAAATAATTTCAAATACTCCCCCTTAAAAATCCTTTGTGGGATTTAAACTAATATTGTATTACTGCCTGAGAATTAACATTTTATGACATGAATCTGGGAGGAATGAAGATTTTGCAGACTGCACTCTTTCCAGGATCTGCCACACTCTGGGCCTTACCTAAGGCTTCTCCTGCATCATCCCCTGGGCTCTCAGTGGGTGAGATAAAATCCTGCCTAAGCTCTGTATGGGGACTCCTACAGAGCCTAAATTCTCCCTCATTCCTGTGGGCCTTCTGATTTCAGAAGCTGCTTGGCTCAAGACAGGGAGATAAATTGGAATCAGAAGGGGAGAAAGCATTCCATTCACCCCTCCTCCCAGAACCCCCTCTCAGGATTAACTTTCTTAACAGGACTCAGAAAGTGAAAGCAGGTGCTTTCCATACAGCATTAATGCCACTGTGAGACAAGATTAAATCCCAAACCAATGAAATTGCCACTAAAACCACAATGATCTTCTGAATGAAAACAATATACAACACTCAGGCTACAGCCTGAATTAGACTGGTACTCTTGTGACTTATTTCCACTTCCCTTTTCATTTTATTCTATTTCTCTTAAGTGTTTACTTGTCTGTCTAAGCACTTAAAAAAGGATGATATCATAGGCTAAAATATGAATCATTCTGGGAACTCAGCCATTAATAGAAAAAAATGACACTTACTTAACTTTTTGTCTTGACAGTGCCTTACTTAATTAGAGATAGATGCTCCATAGAATGTAAGTTTTACCAATTTAGCAGCTTTTTGTTCTCTCAGTTCTCTAACAAAACTAATTCTGTCCAAAGGAAGATAATAGGGAAAATGTGATGAGTCAAAGAATAATTTCGATCTTTTTGTTAAGAAAACAATCAAGAATGCATAATTCTCCTAAGATGGTAGAAGAGCCTTTCAGTAAAGCATGAAAGTAAGATTGTTTTTTTAAAGCAGCTAAACAAACTGGCACATATGTTATACTCATTCGCCTTCTTCCTCAAATAAATCACTTCATTAGCTGGCATAAGACAGCTGAGACATTATTACCATAAATAAGTATATTTGGCAAAGAATGTCTGTGTGGCTTCTCAATCAATCGATCAATCAAACCATTACACACTGGTAAAATATTAAGCAGGAATAAATGTTCAAGGTCTATGAAAAGAAAAGAAGCTGCCATTCAGCTTGTCACCAAGTTTTGTTCCCTCAAAGTCATAAAATCAAAAGGTCATTCACAACCTTTCAGATGCCGTCACTAGGTTCCAGGCTTCCTCTCTCCTCATTTCACTGCTCCTCCCCCGGGATTCCCTAGGTTCCAGTCACACTCCCCTTGGTTTTCTTCAGAACCGCCTTGCTACTGATCCAAGGACTTAGCACCTGACATTTCCTCTCCCTGGAATGCCCTTTTCCACAGTGATTACCCCCAGTGCCAAGAACAAGTATTTGTTGAATGATGCATGTCGATAAGCATTTGTGATTTGGGAATAATTTTTGTCAGAAATAATAAGGATACCTAAAATTATTTAGCTTTGCTCTGAATATCTTTTGACTTTAATTCTTGTAAAAATCCACTCTGTGATTTCTAGAAAAAGGTCAAATTTTTCTTTTGTTTTTTAAAAGGACGTATTTCTAAGGAATAACATACTTAGAACACGTGTCTAACTCTTACGATTCCATGGACTGAGGCCTGCCAGGCTCCTCTCTGTCCATGGGATTCTCCAGGCAAGAATACTGGAATGGGTTGCCATTTCCTTCTCCAGGGGATCTTCCCAACCCAGGAATCGAACCCAGGTCTCCTGCATTGCAGGCAGATTCTTTACCAACTGAGCTATGAGGGAGGCCCAATAACATACTAATAGATACTTAATAACATACTTAAAATACTTACAAAGAAGTAAACTACTTCTTCAAAATAGCATTCTTTTAGGACAGTTCCTTGCCAGTGAAGTGTACATGCAGTACAGATCCACTGTTATCAGGAGACAGATCTCCTAATATCATGCTTCAGGTATGAATCCTAAGTGATGGAGTAAAGATGAACCCATTACTACTAAACCTAAATCAAAAGCGCCTAACCTTGTTTCAGAATATAAGTTTACTGAAAAATATAAACATACACTTCACGTGGAAAAACAGTACAGGCACTACTGACTGAATCTTACTACTTTTAGAATTTTTCAAAACTCTAAGAAACTATATCATATAAATTATTAATAGCTTATTAAATATTATTTTTAAAATGGAAATTGTACTAGTAAACTCAAACTAACAGAATCTCTAATTACAAATACAGCTAAAGTATGTCACAGAAATAAAAATCTTTATTGAGCACTTCAATTAAATATAGTCTAAATTAACATAATAAAACAATGAAGCAACATTTTCCATTTAAATTAACACAGAAGGTAAATGCTGACTTTTACTGAATATGCCCTAGCTCAGCTGATTAAAAACATATATTAAATAGGGCTGAGAAAAGGAATACCTTATAGCCAAAGTGACAAGTCACAGTTTAATCAAACATACTAATTTGCTGTAATAAGCCACAACTGGGTATAAGCAAAATAGACTACTGTTCTCTTAAGTTCTTTAAAGCATGTATGACTGTTAGAAGCAAAAATTACAACCTTGTTTGACAGAGTTTTCAATGTATGTTGATAAAACACATACAACAAGCAGCATGTATAACATTAAGGAGGGGAAGATAAAGGAATCTATATGGTTATAAGGCATCTACATTTTGTGTAAAGTGGTAAACAACTAACTCTAAGTAGGTAAAAGATGTGATATATATGCTATATAGTCTTTAGAACAATCAGAAAAAACAAACAATAAATAATAATAAAGTATTAATTTTCTTAAATCAAAAAAAACATGGAAAAGGGAAAAAGAGAAATAAAAAGCAATAAATTTAAATGCAAACATAGCAATATTTACAATAAATAGAAATGATGTACATAAATCACTTAAAAGACAGAAACTGCTAGACTAAGGAAAAAACAAAGCCCAAATGAGGTTATATATAAGAAATACATCTTAAAAATAATGGCACAGATGTTAAAAGTAAAAAAAATTAAAAAAAGATATGCTATACAAACAGTAAACATAGAAAAGCTGATAAATCCTGTATGATTATTAAACAAAGTACAGTTCAAGGAATTACCAGAGATTGAGAAATGAGCATTTTATAAGATAAAGCTGTAAGATAAAAGATATAAGATGGCTTTTAATGAGGAAGACAGTAAGCCTGCCTGGGAATGTACCTCATACAGCTTAAAACCAAGAGAGAAAAACTGGCAGGAGGACAGGGAGGAAGAGAACAATCTAAAATCCCAGTTGGAGATGACAACACCCATTCTGCGGTAACTAATAAAATGACTTGGAATCACTAAGGAAACATAAACATTTAAAATAAAAATATAAAAGTTAGTATAATCACCTTGAACTACTGACATCTATAGAACTCTATACACAATAAGAGTCACCAAGAGGGACCTCATGCACAACCATAACACAAGCCAGTGAGTATCAAAAGAATCAAATTGCTGCCAGAATACTGGCAGCAACAGAAATGAAATCAGGAATCAATAGCAATAAAACACCTAGAAAGACCCCAAATATTGGGACAATAACAAGGTATTTCTAAATAATTTATGGGTTAAAGAAGCTTGCAGAACTCTTGTTTTCCATATCTGCCCAGAAAAGTATCTTTCATCCCACCTGCTCTCCTTACAATGTGACTCAGATACTCCCGTCAAGAGGTAGAGTCAGTGTCTCTCTCCTTGACTCTGAGTGGTCCTCTGACTAGAGAGGAAATAGCACTATGCAACTTCTTCTAAGACTAGGTCTTAAAAGGCAATACAGCTTCCTTCTGGTTCTCCTTAGTGTATCTGCTCTTGGACATCAGCTTCCATGTGGCCAGGATGTCCAAGACATCAGATAGTAAAAACTCATGTAGTTGTTATGGTAACAAGACCAAAAGATCAAAGGAAGATCCCAGCTATTATCGAGTATTAAGTGCCAGATACGAGCGAATCTTCAGATGATTTTAGTCATGCCCAGACTTCAAGTTTTCCCAGCAGAGGCCCCAGTTATCACAGAACAGAATCAAGACATTAGCACTGTGTCTTTTCTGAATTTCTAACCCACGGATGGATGACCATACTAAAACTGTAGTTTGGGGTGCTTTAAGATTCTCCTGGAGGAGGGCATGGCAACTGACTCCAGTATTCTTTCAGAGAAGGAAATGGCACCCCACTCTAGTATTCTTGCCTAGAGAGTTCCATGGACAGAGGAACCTGATGGGCTACAGACCATGGGGTTGCAAAGAGTCAGACACTATTGAGCAAGTAACACTTTTGCTTTCATGAGAGCTTAGAAAAGATTTCAATATATTAAAAATACAAAAGAGGAAATTAGTGGGAATTACCTAAGGCAGTGATTAGTGAGAAATTTAGAGCTTTAATATAAATAGAAGGAAGGAAATAACAAATGTAAAAGCAAATATAAATAACAGAAAAAGAGCACAAAATAACCAAGCCAAAACTGTCTCTATGAAAAGATTAACAAAATTAATAACCTTTGACAAGATAAAGCAAGAAAAAAGATATAAATTATTGATATTGGTAATGAAATTAAAAAATATCAGCATAAATCCTAAAGGCATTAAAAGAGAATATCATGAACAACTTTATATCAATGAATCTGGTAAATTAGATAAAAGATACAAACTCTATGAGAAACACAAATGATCAAAACTGATACAGAAAGAAACAGAAAATCTGAATATTCTCATTATATGAAAGAAACTGAATTTATTATCAAAACCTTCACAGAAGAAAACTTCATGTCCAAATAATTTCACTAGTGAATTTTACTGAACACTGAAGGAAAAAAATAATACAAACTCAGAAAACGGGAAGGTAACATTTTCTAACACATTTTAAGGGATCTAGGGAAAACTTTCATGCTGGAGGAGGAAATGGCAACCCACTCCAGTGTTCTTGCCTGGAGAATCCCAGGGACAGGGGAGCCTGGTGGGCTGCCGTCTATGGGGTCGCACAGAGTCGGACACGACTGAAGCGACTTAGCAGCAGCAGCAGGGAATTCCCTGGCAGTCCAGCCGTTAGGACTCAGTGCTTTCACTGTCGAGAGCCTGGGTTTAATCTCTGGTTGGGAAACTAAGATCCTGCAAGTTATATGGCATGGCCAAAAAATAAATAAAATAAAAAGAGACAGTATAATCTAGATAAAAAAACTTTATAAGAGAAAACTACAGATCAACAGCCCTCATGAATGCAGATTAAAATTTCTCAACAAAATCCTAGCAAATCAAATTCAGCTATACATAAAACAAATAATACATTATAACCAAGTGGAGTTTAAGCCAGGAATGAAAGGTTGGTTTAACATTTGAATGTCCACCAATGTAACTAAAGATAAAAACCATGATTATCTCAAAAAATACAGAAAAATGATTTAACCAATTAAGAAAAAAAAACTCAGCTAATTAGGCAAAGAAATAAATTTCCTTAATAAAAGGTGTGCAGAAAAAAACCTGTAACAACATCATACTTAACGGTGAAATACTGAATTCTTCCCTTCTAAGACTACACAAGAAGGCATTCCTTGATTCTATTAAACACTTTATCCAGACGTTCAAATAAGCACAATAAAGCAAGAAGACAATAAAGTAAACGGAAGATTGGGAAGGAAAAAGGAACACTGCCTTTATTTACAGACAGTATTAACGTTTACACAAAAAACATAAAGAATCTACTAGATAACTACTAGAAATAAGTGAATTTAGGAAGACAGCAAGATATAAGAGTAAGATCCAAAAATGTGTTTCTTATGTAGAGTACACAGAACTGTATTCAATATCATGTGATAAACCAGAATGGAAAAAATTATAGAAAAAGAATGTATTTATGTATATAACCGAGTCACCATGCTGTACAGCAGAGACTGTTACAATGCTGTAAATCAACTATACTTTAATAAAAGAAAATTTAAAAGGTGTTTCTATGTACTTGTAACAATCAAATTAGAAGTCTAAACTTTTTAAAAATTCTATTTACAATACAATGAAAAAACATGAAATATTTGTGACTAAACTCAGCAAAAGATCTCTCTACTGAAAATTCTATATCACTGCTGATAGAAATGAACAAAAATCTAAAATGGTGACATACCATGTTAATTTCCTGTAAATAAACCTGCTATGGATTACATGCAATTCTAATAAAAATCCAAACAGGTGTTCTGTAAAATTGGTAAGTGGATTCTAAAATTTACATATAAATGCAAAGAACCTAGAATGAAAGAATGCTGAAAATGAACTTATATCACTTGATTTCAACATTTTGCTATAAAGCTGTATTAATCAAAACAGTTTTGTATTGGCATAAAACTAGATAAACAGACCAATGAAACAGAACACTCTAGATAAGAAGTCATTAAAATATGTTCACAAAATGTTACACAAAAGAGCTTATAGCAATGATAATCATTGTTTTTAAAAACTGGAAATAATCCAGATGTCTATCAACAGTAGAATGCATAAATAAATGTATATTCACACATAACATCTACTCAAAAATTTTTAAATGAACTACTGATAGGCACATAAACACTATGTTGAGTGAAAGAAGACAGACACAGCAGGTTAAATTATCCCCATTTAGTTGAAATTCAGCAACTGGCAAAACTATCCTACGGTGATAGAAATCAGAACAATGGTAACCTATGTGCAGTAGGAATGGATTGGAAGGAGGCACTGGGGTGATGGAAACGTTCCTGTAATTGAAGCAACTCAACAAGAGCATATATTCATAAAAACTGATTGACCTGTATGATTAAGGCATTTGCATTTCACTGTAAATTTTACTTGTAAAAAACATACTAGGACTTCTGGTCATAAGATGTCATTAAGAGAGTGAAAACGCAAACCAGACAGAGACAAGATGTTTGAATCTGTGTTTTAAAAAAAGCTTTAAGAAATTAATAAATAAAAGACAAACAAAAAAATGGGCAAACAATATGAGTGGATGTTTCTTTTGAGGATATACAAATGCTCAATAAATATAAGAAATAATATCAGTAGCATTAGCATTAGAGAACTACAAATGAAAAGCAGAAGATACTACTACACAGCTGCTAGACTGGCTAAAGTTAAAAAGACTGACAGTGGAAACTGTTTATGTGGATGTGAAATGAATGGGACTGTCAAGCATTGCTGGTAACAGTGTAAACTGCTCTAACCTCTGTGGAAATATGTTTGGCATTCCGAACCAGAGCCAACACAGCTAAACCTGCTTCAACATTTCATTCTTACTCATTTCCATAAATATCTAGCTTGGGTGAAGTTACATAACAGGAAGCATCATTTCAAAGGTGGGAGACTAGATCCATTCTAGGACAAAACTGTGGTGAACAGGTCATTTAACCCCGCATACCAATTAGGTGGCATCAATGGAAAGATTTAAAAAGCCAGATCATATTTTCAGCATACTCTGGTAAGAATAACTTAGTCAACAAAATACTACAGTCGAGAAAAACTTACAGGTTTGCAGGTGATGGAAGGCAAAACAGGAGAGAAAATAAATACTATAAAATTTGGACAATGTCAGAAAGTGTGCAGGAAAATGTCAAAGCTTGAAAATTTGCTGCAGTTTTAAAGTTTATTAAAATTAACTTTCACCATGTACAAATTACATTAAAAAAGAGAGTTAAGAAAGGCATGCATCTAACACTGCCTCCTGATGCTATCTGAAAAGATAGTAAACAAAGGAGATGACACAGGACTTTCTATGGGCAGCTTAAGAAAAGTGTTACAATAGATGTAAAGCAGCAGCTACTTTGTGTTACCAAATGAAGCCATATTATGCTACAAAAGCAAGGTCAATAAATCTGTGCCCAAACTCCCTGCCTAAACAGAGTAGACTGTTTGGAGTATCAGTCAGAGACCTTGAAACAGCAGAGTACACTATAAACATCAGATTCTTCTAATAACATACAGTCAAACAGCCTTCTAAGGTGTGGAATCCAAACTAAAAACTACAAACTTAGTAGCACTATAGGCTTCCTCAATTTGGGACTTGTTGGTGAAAAGTGGTCCATGATGCTTTACAGACAGCAAGTCACTGACCTCATGCTCACTCTAGATTAATCCTATTACTGGTCAGGTCCTAGAATGAACAACTGAAAACTCTTAGGAACTACACTTTTACGTCATTTACTGCAACAAAACATACTTTTAAAAAACTCATGTCAGCAGTTAAGTCATTACACAGTGAAAATATCAGTACTGATATAAATATCCATAGTTACACATTACTAGAACAGTATCCTTAATTATATCAAATTCTGTAAAGTCCTTCTAATTGATGCTACTTCATAAACATCGTGCCAGTGTGCTAAATTAAAAAGGCCTCATATAAAACACTGCATAATCACTGTATGTACAATCAATCTTTTAGGTTTCCTGTCTCAACATCACCACCTTCCCATTCCCCCTTATTTTCAGTTTCTCCCAGTATCTGCTCTATATATCTACAGTGAATTGACTGCTTGTCTTACATTTTCACAAATGTCCTGGATGAGGCTTTCATGATGGCTAGACTATCACATCTCACTTTTGGCTGTGTACTAGAGCTCATACTAGAATGAAGCTTTTAAAATATAAAAAAAGTCTTTCTGTTGTGGCCACATCCCAAATTAATTGAGTCAAACCCTGGGGGTAACAAGTAGGTGGAATTGTAGCTAAAATACAGGACACCAATTACATTTTAATTTCAGATAAAGAATGAATTAAAAAATTGTTCTGGAAAAAGAGGACCTCAATTTAAAATATAAATACAGAATTAAGCTGAAAAAACATCCAGCTGCTGTGTGTGTGTGTGTGTATAATGCCACAGAGTTACACTTAGTAATGATTTAAATGACTGCATACCTTGGAGGAGCTGTTGGATAGATAACTTTTATGTGCTGGAATGTTAAATCTTGGTTTAAAACTTGCTTGATCCACGTTCTCAATCCTTGTCCAGAATCACCTGATGAATCACAAAATCGAGATTAAGTTAAAGCATTTTGCCAGCACAGTGTTTTGACAGAACAGTGTATTTAAAAGCAGTCTATAACTTTCAGGTCACATAAGCTGGAACAAGAAATAAAAAAACTCTTCATAAATAAACTGTACAGAAGCCAATTTATCAATGTGGACTGACTGACCAAGCATCAATAGTTAGAAATAATTCTGATTATTTTACTCCTGACTCCACCCACTTATCACTTTAAAGCCCTCTTTAAGCTTGAGTTTTTAAGTTTCCCCATCTGTTTACAGGATATAATAGGAATAAATAAATTAAATTGATTTTTCTAAAAAAAATTTACATATCTGATTTTAAACACTGTCATTTCTTATTTTATTCTTAAAAATAGTAAATTCCTAAAGTGCTTATCAACTTTTGTAATTGGAACAGTCTAAAACAATTTTCTTCGTTAAAACAATAAATTTCTTCAAAAGACGTATTCAGCATACTTTTATTTTTGAACTTGAAGAAATGAAAATTTAATTTTGACAATATGTTTACATAATCTAAAATAATGATCGTACATCCCATGGATGAAAAATAACCAAGCCTCATGCAAGAATGGATATACATGTATTTCCATAAAAAAAATTAAACTATAGGTTCATTTTGTGTAGTCTTAAAGAGAAAAATTTCAAGTTAACAACTCTTAGATTGTAATCAATCAATTCATTAAGACAGCAATTTAAAAAATATCTACTGAATACCTGTTAATGTGTGAGACACTATGCTTACTGCTAGAGGGGCAGTGACAGAAAGGTGATGGGGAGAAAGAGTTCCTGCGCTCACAGAGTGTATAGTTTATTGTGAGAAACAGACATCAGTCAAATAACCATATACAGAAATGTGAAAGAAAGTGGCTGCAAATGTAACCACTGCAAAAGAAAGACACTTGGTGCTTCAAGGACTTCTTATATTCAGAATTACCCCCAACAAGATTCACAGATAACTTCACTAGAATATAAGCTCCACAAGGAAAGGTTCATTTTGTGTTTAGCCCGTGAGTTATTTGTTCATCTGATGCCTAGAACCGGACTGACACAAACTAGGCATCCAGTAGATAGTTGTGGAATGGCTGGAACTGAGATCTATGGGATGGTAAAGAGTCACGTGCAGAAGGAAAAGCAGCTCAGACAGAGTAAGGCAGATGCTGAACCCTTTACAGGAAGGAGCAGTATGGCATCGAAGAACTGAAAGGCAGAAAATGAGAGGAAGAGCAGTGAGAACATGGAGAAGCCAAGATGGTAATTTTTTGCAGAAAGGAGGCACACTTCTAAGGATTATTCTGGAATCCTTATTCTGCAAGCTGTGTGAAGACAGGCCTGAAGGAGGACAGACATGTGGAAGGATCCGTCAGGTGGCTGCTGTTCAGATGACAGTTGCTTAGACTGTGGAGTAAATAGATACCAGACACAATAAAGAGATGGAACTAACATCTCCTGCATTGGCAGGTGGATTTTACCACTGAGCCACCAGGGAAGTCGGTGAAATTAACAGAACCTGGAAACAGATTAGTTACGAGGGGTCAATCGTGACAGGTTTCGAGGGGGACAGCAGAAGTGTTTGGCCAGAAAGGAAACACAGGAAGCAGCAGGTGTGTAGATGCCGAGTATGAGGTACCAAGGGCTGAGCAAACCACAGCCAGCTGGAGGACAAAACCCAGGTCCCTAAGGGCTGAGAGCTAAGGCTTTTTAAAGAATTAAAAAAAAAGAAAAGAAAGAAAGAAAATGGAGAAAACAGAAGAGAAAAAGAAAAATATGTGAAGGAGAATTTGTGCAACCTACAAAACTTAAAATGGTTACTACCTGACCCTTTACATAAGTCTGCTGATCACTGCCCCACACTATCTGCCGCCAGAATCCTCCTCAGGTATCTTTTCCTGCTCCTATCACTGTAGGCATCCTAGCCTTATGGCCATTCCTTGACTGTTCCTGGTCTTTCCCTTGTCTGTACAGTCTAACCCAATATTCACATGATTCACTCAAGTCTAGCAGCTAAAATATCTTCTATACGGTGAAATTTACTCTGATTACCTTACTTAAAACTGTAATCCCATCATACATCTCATTCTCCTAATCTTGGTTTCTTTCTTTCCGAAGAATGTACTATCGTTTACCATTAATACTTCTTCCAGTAGAATGAAAGGCCCTTGAGAGCAAGGGTTTCTGTTGTTTTGTTCATTGTTGTATGCCCAGAATCAGGAACAGTGCTTTGCACAGTGACCACATAATAGGTATTTCTTCAGTGAATGAACTCATGCATGCATGACTATTAGGCAATTGGATAAACAGGTCTAGAGCTCAAAGGAGATCTAAAATGAAGACACATATTTGTTTCACATGAATGGAGATAAAAATAGAATCTGTGGGCTTGCATGGAATTTAGCCCGGGGAGAAAAATGTAGAGGGAATAACAGAAGAGGAGCGAGGACTGAATTTTGAGGAAGTCAACATCAATGGCCAGGGAGAGGAAAATGAACGTGCAAAATAAGCCACAAAGAGCAAACAGCAGCAGAAAGAACCAGGAGGGTTTCAAGAAGAAAGCTGAATGCTGCTGACAGTTCAAATAAAAGGATGACTTGAAAAATCCCCATTATATTTAGCAACACAGAGGTTACTGGTGACTTCAGTAAGAGCCAACTCAGTCAATTCAGTAAGACTTACTATAGGGGGAGAAAGCAAGTCATATAGGGTTTGGGCCTACAGACATTAAATTAGGTGAAGCATATAACAGCGTGAATTAATCTAACCTGAGAAGTGAATAAAGCTAATTAAGTTATCATGCTTTCATCATCTTAAAAGAAGGTATTGGTATTGTAGTAACTGGAAATGCTCAAATTAAGTTGGCTATATATAACACATTCCCACATGATGTTCTATGGTTGTCATATCCTATAAGAGAACCTCAAGTTTTTAAGATTAAAAAAAAAAAAATCTGCCTCTAAACACTTTTCTACCTTGAAAAGCAAAACTAAATGCTACAAAAGAGCATGGATCCATCCATTCACAAAGGCCAATCCTTAAAAAGCCAGCACCTGATTCTAAGAGTATAGAAATTGTTAAAACTGGTTTGCCACATTTGTATCAATCAGAAGTCAAGCATACACTGTAACACAACCACATATATCATTGTCTAATGTAAAATCATATTCCCAGTAACTTGGAGCACAAAATACATAGGAATTGCATTATACTTGCATAAGTGGCAGGATTCTTTGGATAAACTCTTTGTTGAAAGTACAAAGGGAAAAAAAAATAGCAGGTATAAGTCTGGGTTTCAGATACATACAGTCACAAATTTAAAAATGTCAGTAATTTGAACCTGAAAGGAGTAAGGAAAGTAACTTTAAGCACAGTGGTCCAGGTGGAAACAAAGAAAAGTCTCAAGAGTTTTTCCTAAAGATATTGTGAAATAATTTATTTGTTAAAAGGACTGTAGCACTGGGGAATTTCTGGGTGTTTATAAACACCCTTGCAGCCCCACATCCTATTAGTCTCTGAGTTATAGGCATCGCTGTCATCTTAGGCCTCTCATCTTCTAAGTATATTTCATCAGTCAAGTATGAAATATATCTTGGCCCTTTTCTTTTCTATTTCCAAAATGATATACACTAGATCACAATTTTTTCACTTTACCTCTCCAGAGCACTGATTTTGGACTCAGAGATTTGGGTTCAAATTCCAATTCTACCACCACTGATAGTAATAGCCAAGTAACCTTGGACAAACTATTTAATCTACCAAGACTCATTTTTAAAATGAGAGTAATTCCAGGTTTCCATCCTGTACCTTTGCAATCCCCTCCACCATCCAATCACTGTCCTCTTTAAGCCTACACAATTTTGGCTCAAAGACCATTCCTCTGTCAAACCTAACAAGCTCTTCATCTTCCAAAAGGTTTGATAACGCCTAACCATTTTTTCTTTCCCCTTAAAATTCACTTGGCAGTAAATCATGCCATCTTGGGCTCTCCACTGCTGAGTCCAACTAAATGAATTGTTTCTACCTTTCGGTGGGCCCCCTGAGGACACAGGCTGCGTTTCATTTCTTTAAAAAACATTCCCCCAAAACTTACCCGAGGCCGCACTAGGGATGCAAAAATTGAAACAAGAGTTTCAATCTCTTAAGAGAAAGAGAAAGAAGGGAAGCGGGGAAGACAGGAGTAACTACCGGTGAGTTTAAGAAACGCTATACAGAATTTGAGTACCTTTATGAAAGGCAGGCAGTGGAAGGAGAACCTGCCCCTGGGGCTCCGCTTTATTTTGGGGGCTGAATGACAAGAGGGGTAAAGAGGAGAAGGAAGGAAGGGGAAGGCGAAATGGGCGGGGGGCGGGGGCGGGTGCATTTAAGCAGTGGCACAATGCCTCACAGAAAGGAGTACTAATCCACTGCGGCCAAAACTCAAATCACTAATAGCTGACTGAAAAGTACTAGATAATGTATCTGTCTCTAGGAGAAAACGTATCTAACTTGCTCTGTTTAAACTTGGGGGAAGGGAAGAGGCGGGGTGAAAGGTAAGGATGTGTGTGGCCAAGGGCTGCAATGGAGAATGTGAACTGAGGGCTGGCCAAGTGACGGGGCACAAAGACCAGAAGCGAGGACCGCGGGGCAGTGGCCGCAAGACAAGAAAAAGGAAGACAAGCGGATACGGCTGCGGACAGGTTACCAGCCCCTGGGTGTATCCGCGGGGGTTAGCAAGGAGGCAAAGTCACGCGTGCCTCCACGAGGGCAACACTGGGGGAACCGAAGAGGGGGGCATTTCCCATGCTGCAGTAACCTGGACAGAAAACTGTAATCCACCTGAGCCATGCAGAAAGATCAGCGAGGCGCTGTGCCTCCCAGCCGGCGAAACCATGCAGCGTCGCAGGCGTGCTGAGCCCGACGGGGCCGCCATGACTGCCGCCTGGACCAGAGCTGCGCGGGCCCCGCCCCTACGCCGTCCTGCGGGCACGCGCACGTAAGCGCGCAAGGGGCGCGCCTGGAGACGCGCTTGCGCAGCGGGGTTGCGCAGCCCCGCCCCTGGGTGAAGTCTGAGGCCGGTTAGGCTGTACTGAGGGTTTGGATTTTCTAAGACTGGTGTCATACAGGTGACTCCTTTGGTAAGGCTAATGGATATACTTATTTGCTGTAGGATTTTTCAACTGCAGTCCTAAAACTCAAGGTTGCTTTTTCATTTGGAGACATATAGGTGTTAGGATTTACCACTGGGCCACCTGGGAAGCCCTGTGAGAGTATCTGAAATAGGCAGATTCATCAAGACGAGTAGAGTAGTGGTTACCAAGGGCTCAGGGGAGCAGGGAATGAGAAGATATCGTTTAATGGATAGAGTTTTTGCTTGGAATGATGAAAATTTTCTGGAAATAGTGGTGATGGTTATACTACATGGTGAATGTATTGTATTTAATGACACTGAAACTTATCACTTAAAAATGGTAAATATTTTGTTGTGTAGATTTTATCACAGTTTTTAAAATACCAAAAAAAAAAAAAGCTTAAAAGCTTTCCATATCAAGGCCTAACAGTAGAGATCTTTTAATACTGATGGCTACACCCCCAGAAGGGGCTTCCCAGGAGGTGCCAGGGGTAAGGAATCTGCCTGCAATGCAGGAGACTCAAGAGATGTAGGTTCAATCCCTGTGTTGGGAAGATCCCCTGAAGTAGGAAATGGCAGCCCACTCCAGTATTCTTGCCTGGGAAATCCCATGGACAGACGATCCTGGCAGGCTACGGTCCAGGACCCACACAGTCAAACATGACTGAGTAGACTTGTATGCAGCCCCGGCAGGTGGCTCCTGCCTCCTGTAAAATTCAACAAGAAACTGTAGAACTTTTCAGATCAGATCAAATCAGTCGCTCAGTCGTGTCCGACTCTTTGCGACCCCATGAATCGAAGCACGCCAGGCCTCCCTGTCCCTCACCAACTCCCGGAGTTCACTCAGACTCACGTCCATCGAGTCAGTGATGCCATCCAGCCATCTCATCCTCTGTCATCCCCTTCTCCTCCTGCCCCCAATCCCTCCCAGCATGAGAGTCTTTTCCAATGAGTCAACTCTTCGCATGAGGTGGCCAAAGTACTGGAGTTTCAGCTTTAGCATCAGTGCCCTTAAACACTAGCCTTCCATTCACTGTGGACTGCACCATATTTAAGCAATTGCCACTTTTATTTGCTCAAGGTAATTTTGTTACTCCCAGTTGACTAAACTGCTTATCTTCATGGATCAGATGCCAAGTAAGCTCTAAGCTATCACAGTGTTATACCAATGCTGTCCATGGGAATGGCCCTAAATGCCATTAGTTAAGCAGATCAAAAAGAAGCTGAGTCATTTCTCAAGTCTCTAGATCTTCAGCAGAGAATACTGAGAACAAAGTAATCAAGGAGGACAGGCTGGGATGGACAGAGCTCTGATAGCCAATTCTCAGAAATTGCTTCTGTCTCTAGAACTGCCTTCCCCACTTGAATTCTGAATAACTTTCAAGAGCCAGGTGAGAAAAGGGTGGTGTTATAGGAGAGACCACTGGATATATGCCAGGTAAGGCTTTGAGCTCTACTCTTAGAACTCCATTTACTGCCTGAAAAACTTTGCTGTGCCCTACCCCCATGCTTTTGAAATGACAAGAAAAATCAGAAACATAATTATGATGATTATTGTTGCTAATGATAGTAATAAACTCCTGAAATTCATTGGGACTTACTAAGCGTGAAGCACTATCATAAGTAAATTCCTGTAAAACTGTGACAAGCTGGAACCTGGAGCCTGGGACCCTTTGCTGCAGTGCTTGCACCTGGATAGATACCTCCTCCAGCAGCAAAATATTAATACAAAGAAACTATAAGGGACTAAAAATAACTGTGTGCATGTGCAGTTGGGGAAAATTATGGAAAACAAGATAAAGAAAGACCAACTGCCACTTATGAAGAGCTAGGAGTTAAAGCAGGGGATTGCATATGCTTCCTGCACATAGCACTATCAAAGCAGTAGGCGAACCAGTTAAGCCACGCCTCCAGCCCAACCCCTGGGCACACCCCTACCCTCTCCATATATAATGAGCTAGTTCACCTCCACCGACCCTCCCCCTACCCCCAGGTGAGCAAGGGAGTAAGGAAACCTGTTGCTTGTTCTTCCTCCCCTCTGCTGCAGCAGGGCCTCCAATAAAGCCTTGTCTGAATTTTTTGTCCAGCCTCTTATCAGTTCCTGTTGATTAAGGAGCCCACAAAACCTGGTTGGTAACAAAACTGCGTACTATTACTATCTGTTTTGGCCAGTGAGGCTCAGAGGGCTAAAGAACTTGGCTCAAGGTCATACTGCTAGTCATTTGTAGAGCCTGAATTCATATATTGGTTCTAGATAGATAGTGAAGTCGCTCAGTCGTGTCCAACTCTTTGCGACCCCATGGACTGTAGCCCAGCAGGCTCCTCTGTCCATGGGATTCTCCAGGATCCCATGGACAGAGTGGGTTGCCATTTCCTTCTCTAGAAGATCTTCCCGACCTGACTCCAAAGTCCGGGACTTTAACTGTTACATACATTTTATACATGAGTTCACAAAAATCAGTGTATGTTCCAACTATTTTATTTTAGAAAAAAAAAAGTGCTTCTGGGAATTAAACTATAGCTCTTCAGAGTCTTAATCAATTAGGAGTTCCTGTGTTTCTTCAGATATCCCCAAATGTCCTGGTTTTAATTCCTGATTTGCTCGTATACCTTGAATGAGCATCAGTTCACCTTGAAGGAGCATTAGTTTAAGCAGGTACCTGAATGTGCTGGGATTCTGAGTTTCACCTAAAACTTGAGCCTTCCCAGATTTAGGATCATTATTGGAATAAGCCAGATTTTTCCAAACCTAATCAAAATACCCCTTTGTTTCCAGTGATTTCAATGCTTAGCTATTGTTGCTATTCCTTTCATCTTTATTTATAGAACAAACAGAAGGTTTTAGATTACTGTATTTAGAAATGCCATCTGGTAGGCAACTACTGAAAAAAAATAATGTTTTGTGCCTTTCATGTAACTTTGTTTTGTAACTTTCATGGTCTTTTCATCCATTACTTTGAAATGTAATTAAGTTTCAGGATGGTTGTTTGCTTCTTTTTATGGTGGATCTTTTGCCCTTTTGAACTTGGGGGAAGAGTTATCCTTGGGAGATTTTTGTTCATACACTCTTTTACTCTTTGTGGATCTCTTCTTTTCGTTGTTGTTGTTACTCATTTCCTCTCAGCTGATCTATATGCCTTTTGCTGATACCCTTTTGGTAACTTCATTGCTTAAACTCAGAAGAACAGGTAAATAAAAGCAAAAACAAAGTAAAAACAAAAAACCAATAACCAACCCTCCCTTTTTGCAGGGTTTTAAGCCCAATTTGGATCTAAAGATATAAATGGTAGTGTTGGAATTTAGTTTGCTGCTATATATTTAGAAATCCTTAAGAACATATTTATTAGTTTTAAAAAAATAGATTGAAAAATTAGCCATTTAGAGTAGTATATTTGGTAGTTTCATTTTTTTTAAATTTTATTTTATTTTTAAACTTTACAGTATTAGTTTTGCCAAATATCGAAATGAATCTGCCATAGGTATACATGTGTTCCCCATCCTGAACCCTCCTCCCTTCTCCCTCCCCATACCATCCCTCTGGGTCGTCCCAGTGCACCAGCCCCAAGCATCCAGTATCGTGCATCGAACCTGGACTGGCGACTCGTTTCATACATGATATTATACATGCTTCAATGCCATTCTCCCAAATCTTCCCACCCTCTCCCTCTCCCACAGAGTCCATAAGACTGTTCTATACATCAGTGTCTCTTTTGCTGTCTGTTACCATCTTTCTAAATTCCATATATATGCATTAGTATACTGTATTGGTGTTTTTCTTTCTGGCTTACTTCACTCTGTATAATAGGCTCCAGTTTCATCCACCTCATTAGAACTGATTCAAATGTATTCTTTTTAATGGCTGAGTAATACTCCATTGTGTATATGTACCACAGCTTTCTTATCCATTCATCTGCTGATGGACATCTAGGTTGCTTCCATGTCCTGGCTATTATAAACAGTGCTGCGATGAACATTGGGGTACATGTGTCTCTTTCCCTTCTGGTTTCCTCAGTGTGTATGCCCAGCAGTGGGATTGCTGGATCATAAGGTAGTTTTATTTCCAGTTTTTTAAGGAATCTCCACACTGTTCTCCATAGTGGCTGTACTACTTTGCATTCCCACCAACAGCGTAAGAGGGTTCCCTTTTCTCCACACCCTCTCCAGCATTTATTGCTTGTAGACTTTTGGATCGCAGCTATTCTGACTGGTGTGAAATGGTACCTCATAGTGGTTTTGATTTGCATTTCTCTGATAATGAGTGATGTTGAGCATCTTTCCATGTGTTTGTTAGCCATCTGTATGTCTTCTTTGGAGAAATGTCTATTTAGTTCTTTGGCCCATTTTTTGATTGGGTCATTTATTTTTCTGGAGTTGAGCTGTAGGAGTTGCTTGTATATTTTTGAGTATAATTGTTTGTCAGTTGCTTCATTTGCTGTTATTTTATCCAATTCTGAAGGCTGTCTTTTCACCTTGCTAATAGTTTCCTTTGTTGTGCAGAAGCTTTTAAGTTTAATTAGGTCCCATTTGTTTATTTTTGCTTTTATTTCCAATATTCTGGGAGGTGGGTCTTAGAGGATCCTGCTGTGATGTTTGTCAGAGAGTGTTTTGCCTATGTTCTCCTCTTTATAGTTTCTGGTCTTACGTTGAGATCTTTAATCCATTTTGAATTTATTTTTGTGTATGGTGTTAGAAAGTGTTCTAGTTTCATTCTTTTACAAGTGGTTGACCAGTTTTCCCAGCACCACTTGTTAAAGAGATTGTCTTTAATCTATTGTATGTTCTTGCCTCCTTTGTCAAAGATAAGGTGTCCATATGTGCGTGGATTTATCTCTGGGCTTTCTGTTTTGTTCCATTGATCTATATTTCTGTCTTTGTGCCAGTGCCATACTGTCTTGATGACTGTGGCTTTGTAGTAGAGCCTGAAGTCAGGTAGGTTGATTCCTCCAGTTCCATTCTTCTTTCTCAAGATAGCTTGGCTATTTGAGGTTTTTTGTATTTCCATTTGGTAGTTTCAAATGATGACAGTTAAATGGAATCACTTTAGTCATGAAGACAAGACAGTTTTTATATTTGCTTTCATCATTCTAGAGCATCAAATCTTACCCTCTCCATTGGTTGGTTTTTATCTGTTGCATTATTCCAAGGGACAGAGAAACACATACACACACACACACACACACACACACACACACACACACATATATAACTGATACATAGTGGACAGAATGTCTCAACATTAGGTAACTTTGTAAATTTTGTAAGTTAGCAAAGTAAATTCCTTTATACTTTCTCCTTATGTTTTATGAAAGAAAAACTAGAAAACACTTAAAGGTCTTGAATTCTTATTAAACAATAAAACTGAACTTTTAAATGAATGGCTATATGAGATTATAAACTTTAGTATAGTTATCTTCTCAATTCTAGGGACCTTAAATTTTTTCAGTTTAGTGCTTCTGGATATAGATGTGAGGAGTCCTCCTACTTTACCCCACTATTCCTGCTAGATATACATGGCATACATACATGGGGTCTTTGCAGACCAGGAGGTCAGCGGGGGCATTGTCTATTGGGCTGAGGCAGCATGGTGGGGATGATACATGACTTACTCAAATGTGGACTAAATACAGTCCTGGAGTATGGGCACTTACCTCTCCTGCTGTATTGTTGACAGTCAGAGTGATTCACATCAAAGCAGTGTCTAGGCCTTGGGTGAGGACAGTGGAAGTTTCTGCCTCAAACATAGGCTAGGTGTCAGTCTATGTGACTGGACACTGGAACAGTGTTCTCTGCATTGCCATATGACTCTTCTTTAGGAAAGGGATCATCTCTCTTTTGAGCTCTTTCTGTGATGAGTTTCCGTATTTCTAGGCTACTTTCTGGAAACACCTCCTAGTCAACTTCCTCTAAGTCCTTATACTCCTCTTGGGAATCCCTCTATTGATCTTCATAATGTCTGTGGACTCTCCCATCCATTCTTTACTCTTGCATGACAGATCCTGATGGCTCCTCAATTTCAGAGAAAGAGTTATTAGCAATGCCTAGCCAGATACTACTCCCTTGAGGGCAGGGAAGGCTCAGTCTTCAGACTGTCCCATGGGCTGGGGGGGAAGATGATGCATGCCATACATGTATATTTTTTGAGAAAAAAAAAAAGGAAAGTAAAAAGAGCAATTTCCCTATTAATACAGTCTGAACGTTTATATCCTGCACATTCATTTAAGAACAGATGAAATATAGATGTAATCATAATAGCATGCAATGAGCAGAGTATTGAAGTGATATTCCAACTTCAGGAGTAACAAGCTATGTAACATTATACAGGCCATTTAGTCTCTTTGGACCAATTTTTCCAACTATGAAATCAAGGAGTAGGGCTTGGTAAGCTCTCAAGTTCTGTGATTCTATGATCATGAAGGAATTTAAATTTGTGACACATGCCACTTCTATAAATATATTTAATTATGCTTTTAATATTATGGCTCAAAACTCTTTATTATACTGCACATACTTTTGTTGAGTAGTGTCAGAAATATCAGCAAATATAATTTTCCTTCTTCCTTGTGTGGCTGATTTTAGTACCTTTAGTCTCTACTTTCTTCCTGATGGTTTCTAAAAACCAGGAAAAAGAGAGTTTAAAGGATCTTTTAAAAAAACAATCAGATCATACCAATCCATCTTTGCAATTTATAAAGTAAGTGCAATTTATTCTGAAGTGAACTACTTTCTAGTTATCTATATATCTCTATCATTGATCAATGGAAAATATTTATGTAAAAGTATGACAATGGATTTTCTATTGTCATATCTATATTTTATTAGAATATACAGAAACTGTAAATTCCTCTTTAATTCATATTCTAAAGGCAAATACCATTCCTTTGTCTAATTATACTTTCAGAGAATTTTTTAACAAAATGCTGGCAAAATGTGAGCCTTTAAGGGAAAATTTTCTTTGTATAGGTTAAAAATGGATACAAGTAAATATATTAAAAAAAAAAACTGAAAGCAGGGTCTTGAAGAGATAGTTGTACTCCTATGTTTATAGTAGTAATATTCAAAATGGTCAAGAGATGGAAGCAGCCCAAATGTCCATCAAGAGATGAGTGAAGACAAAGTAATGTATATAATACAATGGAATATTATTCAGCCTTAAAAAGGAAAGAAATCCTGTTACATGCTATAACATGAGAGGACCTTGAGGACATTACGGTGAGTGAAATAAGCCAGTTACAAGGGGACACATACTCTATGATTTCACATATGAAGTACCTAGAGTGGTCAAATTCATAGAAACAGAGATTAGAATGATGGTTGCCAGGGGCCAGGGCAAGTGAGAAAAGAAGCATTGCTGCTTAAGCGTGCTGTGCTGTGCTAAGTCGCTTCAGTCGTGTCCGACTCTTTGTGACCCCACAGACATAGCCTGCCAGGCCTCTCTGACCATGGACTTCTCCAGGCAAGATTACTGGTGTGGGGTGCCGTTTCCTTCTCCAGGGGATCTTCCCAACCCAGGGATGGAACTTGCAGTTCTTATGTCTCCTGCATTGGCAGGCAGGTTCTTTACCAGTAGCGCCACCTGGGAACCCTTAATGTGTATAGAATTTCACATTTAAAAGATGAGAAAGCTCTGGAGACTTACTTCACAGCAATGTGACTATACTTAGCACTTCTGAACTGTACACTTAAAAATGGGTAAGAGGGTAAATGTTATGTTATGTGCTACTGTCATTATTTAGGTAAATAGACAAGGGACAAAACAGGAGTTTTAGGCAGTGATTATTCAGAAAGTTAATTTGGCACTCATTATGTATTTTCATTTGTATGATTTTGTTTCATTTGCCTTCACAGAGTTTAAGAGAATCTAAGAGTTTATGTGAAAAGATACATTTTTATTAAACAGTGTTGAAAATCTACAAATCCACACACAGTTTCAACTAATTTAGACCAAATTGTCAGTGTTGTGTGGTGAAAGGTGCATTTGGTTTGAGGTACAAAACCTAAATTTAAATAGTTTTCCTCTCAGCCCTGTTACCTGCCGCTGCTAAGTGGCTTAAGTCGTGTCCGACTCTGTGCAACCCCATAGACGGCAGCCCACCAGGCTCCCCCATTCCTGGGATTCTCCAGGCAAGAACACTGGAGTGGGTTGCCATTTCCTTCTCCAACCCTGTTACCTGCTAAACCATAATTTCCTTAGGTGCAAGACCTATTTTACTTGCGAGACCTATTTTACTCATCTTCCTGAGATGCCTAGAATGGAATCCTAAATATTACTTGTTGGAATTGAATTATACTTTTAATTGAGTTATATTTTGAAGAAAAAGTATGAAGGAGGGGTAAAACTCAACAACCCAGTAGAAATATACCTGGTGTTGGTCATATTGGCAGTAGCCAGGAAGAGCCAGAAATGTGGACAACCAGACAAGGCCGAAGCCAGGATCACAATAAAGACCAGTCTCCAGCTTCACTTGGAAAGCAGAACTTTTTGAAAAATCACAAAATGCCTTGTCAAGAAATTCTGTAGTGGGAATAAAGCAAACCTAAGATATGAACCTGAGTGAAAAGAAGAACTAGGTCATAAGGACAAGGAAAAGAATGAGCCATAATCCAGAAAGGGTGGTTGCTTAAAATGTGGCATATGTGATTGGAGCACACAGGTCAACCAGCCTGTGAAGATAGGACGTTGTCCTGTGACAAGGCTGTTAAATTGATGGTCATGTTGGAGAGGGGATGGTCATGGTCTCTTTTAAGAGATTGTGATTCAGCTTAAAGTTATGGGCCACCTCAAGTGAAAGGGAGACAAACATACCCCAGTGCACTTTGGGGGTTTTCTGAATCCACCAAACGACTCCCTAGAAAAGTGTGGACCTCAGGTGCTCCATGCTCTTCTGTGTTTAATTATGAGATTAATGTTGACAATATCCATCCTGTTCCCAACAAGCAGGGCTTATGAGAAGCCTCTGCTTAAATCCTCAGCTAAACCTTAGCACTGTCCACCTCGCGCTAGCTACCATATCATCCAGCTTCATTGGTAGGAGAAACATGATTAACTTCTATAGAGATTGTCTCCAGAATTTTTTCATTATATGTACTCTATCACTAAAAAGATTTTAGCATATCTCTTATATTTATGTATGTTATATAATGTATTATTTAGTACTTCAGTATATGCATATGCAACATAAATAAAAGTAGAAATCTGAAAGCTTGGGATAAAAATAAGATATAAACAATTTTAATATCTTCTTTCTGCAATCCAAAGGACTATCCTGTAAACTCTTGAGATCAAGTTACCCTATTTAGAAAACTCTTTTTCTGGAAGATGATACTTGCATATCTGAGCATAGCAAGAACAAGGAAATGAGGTCATTTTTATGGGAATGCTTCATTTTAAGAAAGCGTGATATACATCTTCAAGTCTATATATATCAGACAAATTAAATATGGTATAATTTGTATTTCAATGAGTGTCTGTTTCTTTGACCTTTTGGAAGACACATTGGGTTTTTTCCATCTTTCTCTTCCCAGTGCCTCGATAGTAAAAAGATTCCTCACAATTCTTTCTTTCAGAGGTGCTTTTACATCTAATATAAAGTTTGCTTTTACAAAAGGAGTTTTCAAAACACTCTTCAGGAACACTCTCTATTTATTTCCCTGTTTATTCCTGGAGACAACCAGTCTGTCCTACTCTTTTCATCGTGTTGAACAGGAAGAGTTCTCCCGATGTGCTGTGCCCACGCTGCGCCCCTTCCCCTTTTCCCCTTCTAATCTCTCAGCCAGGGATATCTCTCCCCTCCTTTACTTGCTCATTCATTCTTCAAATCTCAAATCTATCTTCTCTTCCTTTGTCTGATCCTTATGGAGCCCAAATGCCCCACCTACCTGCTCCTCTGGTACGCATGGCCACCACAAACCCCACATTTACACATTAGACCATTTACTTTCCTGTCTCCCACTTCCCACTCCCCCATGATGGCCCTAAAATACCGATGAAAATAAAGATCTTGTCTAGCCTGGTTGCTGTGTGATCACCGGAGCCTTCGAAAACAGACGAGGAAGGCAAAAGACCCGGTGGATGGATGATGCAGAAGGGATGATGCAAACCTTGAGAATGACTTGACTCCCCGTTGCTGGCTTTCAAGCTGGAGGCAGGGGACTGTAAGCCAGAGAATGCAGGCAGCCGCCAGAATGTGAAAATAGCTGACAAGAAACTGGGAAACTCAGTCTTACAAACACGTGGAACTGAACTCTGCCCCACAGCCTGAATGAGCTTCAAAGTAGGTTTATCCTCAAAACCTTGAGAAAACCTTGATTTTTGAATCATAGAGCAAAGAGCCAGCTGAGCCATGCTGTGCCTAGACTTCTGACTTAATAAATGGCTGTAATTTTTAAGTCAAAAAATAAAGAGCTTCCATTTAATGTTGCCACTGTGCTAAAACCTGTGCAATGATTCTTCACTTGAAGGCAGGCTGCAGTTGTGTATTTGTGTGTGTGTGTGTGTGTGTGCGCGCGCGTGTGGGCATGTGCACACGCATCCGCACATGTGGGGATAGAACTGTTGTTTAAGTTTTTTTCCCATTCTCCCCATTAGTTTATATTTACGCAATTATTATAGAATGTGTAATAGACAAAGGATGTTCGCAAATATCATTCACTACAGCTGTGTCATTAGGAAAAGCATAAGAGAGAAATAAGCAATCTACTTAATAATTTCCATTTTTAAAAACACTGAACACTAGCTTTTGGAACTTTCACTGGCAAAAATCACAACTTCTTGCTTCAATTTGCAACAGTGATGGTCTTTGAAAAACTGTTTATCCGGGTAGTTTATTTCTTTCTTCTAACAATTTGTATATTCTTCTTACTAGCATGGAAGTCTAAATGGAAAAACATTAATAATATTCTGTTTATGAACACAAGTGGGTTGACTCTAATAAAAATATTGATTCATGTCTTCCTTCTCTGTGAGAAATGCCACCCATAAAGTTAGCTGGCACTTGCTTCTAATAATAATATAATTTCATGAAAGCCAGAAAAAAGTACATACCTTCCACTTGCAAAAGTGTGAATTATTTATTTTTCTTAACAAAAAAAATATAAAGCACATCAGTGTTCAACGTTAGCTGAAAACAATTTAGCAGCAAATTTTAACTAGACTATGAAAGACATCAAAAAGGCTTGTCATAACATAGACTGTAAGAATGTATATCCCTTTGTATAGAGCACAAACATAAAATTTTAAATCTAAAATTTAAAAGATAAGGAATAACCAGCTTTCATTGTTTATTTCCTGTTTTAAAAAAAGATTCACATATGCTATATAGATTTAAATCTTCCTCTTCTCCACGAAAAGTATCCCATTTATGTAGGTTTTTTACATCATGCAGGTGGAGTTGATAGACAAAAAAGTGTGCTTCATGGTTATGAAAATCATCACATATACTAACAATTCCCATCACTTACCTCTCTAGTCAGAGAACATTTCTGCTCAGTCACATGGTTAACATCTGGAAACCACTTGGGGTAATAGCTACCACCAATTTGTTGCTTATTCAGGGAAAACTTGGTAGAATGGGGCTAGAGAAAGTAAATTCTGAGTTTCCTTCAACACACACACACACAGACTCAAATCTCATCATTGTCTTTAAGCCATTCGTTAGACCAGAAAAAAGACTGAACTATCAATAAATATATTCCTTGTCTTAAAACAAACTTCCAGAAAGCATAAAGACATACTGCAAATGAAATGTCTTGATTACTTCAGTTCACACAGGTCGTGATTTTTCATTTTGACCCATGGCCCTGGTCATAAACACAAGGTACATGCGGTTTTTCTTATAAGCTGTGCATTGTGCAAAGCGCTAAGCTTCCCTCATCACATCATTCAGGGGCTTGTTCATTTCTGAGTTAGGAAAAGAAGAAAACCAGGGAGTGTGGTATTAAAACATCAGCCAGACTCTTTGTACCTAATGGCAGCCATTTCTTAACTGCGTCCCACTGATCTCCAAGGCATTTTCAATAGGATCAATTCAAGAAGCCTCTCTAGGGATTTCATTTCAAAGATTCACATGATCTAAAGAAGAAAGAAAGAAAAGACACCCAAGTCCTGTAAAGAAACAAGTATTTTTTCCCCGCTTTTCTATAGTGGTCCATGTCACAAGTTAGAAAAAAGGTTTCTCTTTATATTCAAGGGTTATGCTAATCATGCCAATAATTTGGGGATCCGAATCTTAAAATGAAGTCCTTTGAAGAGAGAACTTTAATTTATGGCTATGGCTGTTGTTCTCTAAGGCTGTCATTGTTTATAATTATTTTCTTTCTTAACCTGTGGTTGACTAAATCCAGTCCTCAAAAGATGTCACCACATGCCACATGGCTACAGCCCAAGCTGCTCTGCTCAGCTGTCTTGACTACCTCCTACATTGTTTGAAAAAAAGTGCTTTATTTATCCCTAAGAAGGTTTTTGTCTGGCCTGGCTGTTTTGCTGTTGATTCACTTAAGCTCATTTAAGCCTTTTGGTTATTTTGTGCCTAGTCCAGTGAAGTTGCATTGTGATGGCTGTCATTTGAACTCAAGTAGAGGAAAAAAAATCTCATACTAAGTGATACAAAATCAGGGATTACTCACATATCCATGTGTCTCATTAATTTAAAATTATCTAGTATTCACCACTTCTCAAAATGAAATCAGAGTCTTTTAAATATATATATATATATATATATATGTATATACACACACACATATATATTATTATTATATATATTATAGTATATAATGACATATATATATGTGTGCGTGTGTGTATATATATATATATATATGTATATGTATATATAATCTTCTCTTCCAAAGTTTAGCCAAGTTAGGTGGTAATGGTTTAGTCGCTGTTTTGTCTTACTCTTGTGACCCCATGGACTGTAGCCTGCCAGGCTCCACTGTCCATGAGATTTCCCAGGCAAGAATACTTGGGTGGGTTGCCATTTCCTTCTCCAGGGGATCTTTGCAACCCAGAGATCGAACCTGTGTTTCTTGCGTGTCCTGCATGGGCAGGTGGATTCTTTATCACTAGCACCACCTGGGAATAACCTCACCAGAACACCGGCAGGCAGTCATTTTTTAGATTATGTCCTATACCTCATCTCCAATTCCAGAGAGTAACCCAGTCCTGACCCATTATGATTTCCCAATCTACCCTCACCTCCATCCTGAAAATCACTACCTAAATTCAGGTAGTCTTTGTCTCTCCCTAGTCTATTAAAAAGGACCAATGAGTCTCTCCCTATAGCCTCTTTCAATCTACCCAATCAGTGTCCTTTAAGTTATTTCTATGTTGCCAGAGCTACCTTGTTACATACATGACCATGTCACTCCTTTATTTAGAAAGAAGAATCAGCTCTGATCTGAGATGTTTCTAAAAGTTAGCTTGTTGTTTGTGTCTTCCCAAGTTAAAATATGGTCTGTGTATAAAGGCTGGTTGGGATGACCGGGGTATAACTTTTGGCCATGTGGTTTTTACTTGAGAGATTGTTCTTATTTTCTTCTGTTGTTCAAAGTTCCAAGTGACATATGTAAAACCATTTCTTCCTCTTTCCAGATGCAGTTCCCTCTGCTCTAAAACAGGTTTCTCCATGTAACTGGTCGCATCCTAGACCCATTTGCCTGCTGTTGCAGTTTCCTTGTACCTCAAGGAAGCCATGTTAAATGATGGAATTTGGGTTTCAGTGAGTTCTCTTAAAGATGCCTCATTTATTTCCATAGAATAATCTTTTCACTTGGCATAAAAGTTAATGTCACTTTTATAAGTGCTTGCTGAAATGTCCAGTGTGCTGGCTTTCCACCTGGAATAAAATTAGGATTAGGATTAAAAGGACTCACTACATTGAAGAAGGCCCTGGATTTTTAAAATTATCTTAGAAGATTTCCTATTGTTATTTTGCATTAAACATGTGCAAACTAAGCTATGAAGCCAATTAAAGTTGCTTCTGATTGACTGCACATAAACATTCTTATTCACTATCAGTGCCAGCTTGAGCATTGTCCAAGTCTTAACGCATGGATCTCCCCACTCCAGCCACCACCAATCATAGCTGGGAGAATATGATCATATTTTTCAAGCCTTGTATAGGATTTGTAAAGGCTCTTCTACTCTACCTCTCAGTGTAAAGTATTATTTCATAGAAGACTGAAAGCTTGATTTTGTGTTGATTTTTAAGCCTTTCACACAACATAAATATAAAAAGCTTTATCTGAGTTTACTTGTACTGTCTCACTCAAGATGGATCTTAAAAATGCTTTAAGAATCTCCTCCTTGTTCATCACGTGTTAGGGTGTGTGTGAGAGCAGGAAAAAAAAAAAAAGCCAAGGATTAAGTTTGTTTATCTTAAAATTTTTAGCTTGTCGTCAATCATTTCATTTTAATGTGCTACATCATGCTACAGTAATTGTTTTAACCCATTTTCTGCTGACCATACCAAACCTTCTGTGAAATCAATTTAAAGTTGTTCCTTTTGAAATTTCTCTCCAAAAACCAAGGAAAATATAGCTTTGAAGTGATTATAGGAATAATCACAGTAAAATCCAACTATTTAAGTACAGTTTGAACTTATATTTTTCTCTACTGGCTCACAATTTCTAGCATATTTGTCATGCAAGGCACTAGGTTATATATATATTTTGCAGGATATAAAAACACCCAGATTAAACGGGTCAATCAGTTCATTAACCAGTTAACTAACTTCCTACCTCACTTTTTCTCTATTTACATAGCTGTTTATATTTGTTTACGGGAGCCAAACATGATATCCTGAAAATCATTCTCATAAGCTATTTACTCCACATAATAGAAGTTTTGTGATACAAAATCACACAATTATAATGTTCTTTTAAAAACACACACACAACCCTTCCCCCATCTAAAAGAAAAGTTATAAATTTAGGCCAATATAAACTTGTCAGAGTTCTCGCTCTCAATTTCACACCAGGGCGTGGTGCTGCACAGCTGGGGAGCTGAGCTAATAAGTGTTGAAAAATGAAAAATGCTGCTTTATGGCATCACATAAACTGGCAAAAAGAATACTTTTACCTCCACCCCATTTTTGACAAACAAATGGCAAAATGTAGATGCTGTAAGAATGAAATTTTATGGTATTAGACCCATGGGACAAACAGAACGGTCTTGTGGGATTTTCTTTTTATTGAATACTATATGTAATAAGAAGTGTCATAACATTTATAAAATCTAATCACTTTTGTTCCATTTTTGAACCCCAAAGGGGTCATTTCTAGGAAAGCTGTTGGAAACACTGAATAATGATCTATTTATCCAGTAGTGAAACAGGATTATCCCTTTTACAAGGAGACTGAGTTTTCCCTAACAATGTAAATGCTATAATATGAATGCACACATTGAGGTTTTTAAGGAACACCAGGTACAACAAACATTTATCAAACACCTATAATGGCATTCAGAAAGTAAGGCTGAGTCCTCTTAGGTAATTTACATTCGATACTGAAATCAGGACGCAACTGATCTTCTTGGGTTGATTTTGTTTCCTGTCTGCTGGTCATTCACTCATTCTCACTCATCAGCCATTCCTTCAGCACTCAATCTGCAAACATCTAGTGCAGGCTTACCATGTCCAAGTGCATAAGCCTACTTGAATGTCTAAAGTCACAAGAATGACACCATTAAAGCAAGATGACCCACATTTATCATGAGCAGAAATCCCTTTATGCAGGAGCTAGGAACCCACCTGACAGAGCCAGAACAGGGTTAGCAAGGCAAGAGCCAAGAGCATGCACAGTCAGGGTACATTCCATCCCCATAGAGAAACTCTGGACTTCACTGAAGGGAGGCGACAGAGCAACTCAGGACCCTCCTCTAAGGCTTCTAGATATTGCTGGGGTCCAGTAGCTGGGAATTTCCAATTACATTTAAATAACTATGAATATCTATTTTATATATACCTTCCCTGATTTTCCATAGCTAGAAATATAATGTCTCTCCTCTAAACTTGCTAAAATTGTATCTGAAACCTTATTAAAGAAGTTACTAGCATTTACCTTACATTATAGATGTGTATACTTCTTGTCTCCCTACAAAATGTAAACTCCTAAGGGTAGGACTAAAGTTTGATATATCCTTTACTCACCCACAGTATTCAGCACAGTGCATTCTGAATATTATATCATTTGGTTGAATAAGTATCTTCAATGGAGTCAAACATACATAATCGAGTATAGCATCAGATAATACTACAGTAGTAAATAAAGGCAAAAATATAAATACTAATTGAGAAAACTAAAAAGCATGACTACTATTGGGAGGAGTACCATTCAGGCACTCTAAATCATGTGCTAACTAATAAGTAATAGGACAAATGAGGGAACTCTGACTATAGTTTTTAAAATGTGGAAATACATGAATAAGTCACTGAAAAGTGACTTTCCCCAAATTCCCCAAAGATTTTGAATATACTTTATAGGACATAGCCAAAGACTATAGTTATATGTGCAGTCATATTATCATTTTTATGTTTCATAATTTAATAAAATGCATCACTGGAGTATTTCCTCACAAACAAATGCAAATTCTGAAATTCAGATGATTTCCAGGAACCATTTCCCCATCACTGTTATTAATCTCAGTGTTACTACTACAAGTTATTACTGAATCTACAATTACATACACTGAAATGGTAAAAACAAGAAGGATTTTAGTCAATTGTAGTAGGTTCTAACTATTAAGTAGGTGGCATTGAAATGTATTTTTTTCTCATCACCCTGCTTTATACTCCAGGCTATAGAGAGGAACCATAAGTTCTTTAAGAATATAGACTTGTCAATTATCTTTGTTTTAGCGCTCAGAATATAGCTGGCAACCTACCAGTGCTATTGACAGTTTGTCTTCCCTGGTGGCTCAGCTGTAAAGAATCTGCCTGCAGTCCAGGAGATGCTAGTTCGATCTCTGGGTTGGGAAGCCCTGGAGAAGGAAGTGGCAACTGTTGCAGTATTCTTGCCTAAAAAATTCCATGGGCAGAGGAGCCTGGTGGGCGACATACAGTCCATGGGGCCGTAGAGAGTTGGACACAACGGATCAATTAAACACAGCAGTAACAAGTGTAAAAGACATAGAAGAAGGACTAGGAGTAAAGACAATGAGTCCACCTTTGCCCAGGTTATTTGGGGTGTCAGCAGCAGTTGGTGACTGTTGGAAATACGTGTCTAAAGCTTAGACTGAGGGTGGAAGTAAACTTTGGGAGTCATCAGTATCAAGGAATCAGATAAGACCATGGGAATTGAAGAAATTACTGTTAGAGAAAATTGGTAGTAGGAGGGAAGAGAAACTAGGAAACAACACTTGTTAAAGACCCATATTTAAAATTATCAACCTAGAATTCTATGGCTAGGTAATGTATTCTTCAAAATGAAAGATAACTAAAAAATTTTCATACGAACAAAATTTGAGGATTTGTCTTCAAACAGATACGCTTCATGCCAATGGAAGTACTCTGGAAGAAGAGAAACTACATCAGATGGAAATCTATATACAAGGAGAAATGAAAAGGAAAAGGTAAATATGTGGATAATTTTAAAAGATGGTATTTTCCGTCTATTAATTCCTTGAAAAAACAACTGATGGCATATATGTAACACTACTGAACTATACACTTAAAAACAGATAAGATGATCAATTTTATATGTGCTTTTTACCACAACAAAAAGAAGAAAATAACTACCTAATGAAAAAATTATAATATTCTACTATGGGGATTGTAATATATGTAGATGTAAAAATTTGTAACAACAATATCATAAAGGACAGGGCTGCATGTGGAAAAAAAAAAAAAGACTAGGCCAGGGAAGAGAAATCAGTGAAAAGTTCTCAGGAGGAATCATGAAGGTAGAAGGAAATATGGAGGAATGTCATGAAAGCAAAGAAGACAATTATTTTGAGACAGTTATTTAGGTAAACACCTGTGGGTGCTATAGAATGAAAATGAGGCCATTGGATTTAATAGTTAGGAGGGAGGTGACCAGGAACATTTTTTTTTTTTCTGTTTTATTGCAATATAGTTGACCTATAGCACCATATAAGTTTAGGGTATACAGCATAATGACCTGACTTACATGTATTGTAAAATAATTATCACAATAAGTTTAGTTAACATACATCACCTTATATAGATACAAGACGTTTTTCCCTTATGGTAGGAACTTTTAGGATTTACTCTCCCAGCAACTTTTAAATATACCCCACAGCAGAGTTAACTATAGTCATCGTGTCGTATGTTACATCCCCAGTACTTATTCATAACTCAAAGCTGGTACCTTTTGGACCACCGTCACTCAATTCCCTCACTGCTCATAACTCTGGTAACCACAAGTCTAATCTCTGTTTCTGTGTGTGTGTTTGTTTTTAGATTCCACACATGAGTGAGATAATACAGTGTTTGTCTTTCTCTGTCTGACTTATTTCACTTCATATCATGTCTTGAAGGTCCATCCCTGTTATCACAAATGGCAGGCTTTCCTTCCTTTTAGTGGTTGAATAGTATTCTAATGTACGCTTATACATTTTGGAGAGCATTTTCCATGAAGCAGTGAGGCTAGGCATCAGGTCGCTCAGGTTGGGAATCTGGACTGGAAAAGTGAGCACAGCCAGTGTTGTCTTTAAAAAGTTTACTTGTCAAATCCAGAAGGAGACAAAGCTTTAAAAAGGGGTATTTGAAAATACGGGGGTGGTTTGAGCATATTATACAAGTTGACAAGAGATGCCAGGAGAGGGAGAACAATGCTTGGACAAGAATTCAAAAAAGATGGAAGAGGAAGGGAACAAGAGCCTCATGGAGTAGGAATGCTCTTCCTGAAAGACTGGAAAGGAGCATAGGCACGTTGGAGCATGGGGATCGTGAAACCGCGCATGACGGTACCTTATAATGGCCATTTTCTAAGAATGAAAAGAATAGGGCTTAATAAAATCTGTAAAGGAAAGGAAAAGGCAGCTGTGTAAGAATGGGGGAGAATTACTAAGTAGTCATAAATGCATATAGAAAATTTAAAGGAGCTGATATACATTGTCATCAAATTTGTACCCGTAGCTACTGAAAAGAAACCAAAGAAATGGAATGACATATTAATCTTGTGTGGGAGTTGGCAAGGCAGAGGGTCAAGAGGAGATGGGACTATCGATTGAACTGATGAGACTGTCGTACTGTATAAGGTAAGTAGGGACAGCATCAAGTTGAGAAAGGGCAGGTAGACTGGGAAGATAACGAGAGGATAAAGCCCACAGATCCCAGCAAGGTCTCTGAGCCAGTTTAGTGAGAATGAGGGACCGAGAAAGATGGAAGGACAGGCAGTTACATGTAGTTAAGGACTTTGAGAGTTAAGTATTTCAGAGGTGGAATATTATTATGTGGAGTAAAGTAGTGTGAGAAGACTCCCTGAGGAAGTAAGACTGAGCAGGATCTTTAAGAATTAGTAGAGGGTTTTTTTTTTTGCTTGTTGTTTTGACACAACAGTGGGGAAGAGGGAGGACATTCTGTGCTTAAAATCCAAGAAGAACTGGGGGCAGGCTGAAAGGGTCATCATGCTTCCCCCAGCTAGAAAGGCCCACTGCTGTCCTGGAGTTTACAAGAACAAGCCAGACTGAGAGATACATTGAATTACATTACAGAAGAGTTTGAAAACCCATTATGGGATTAGCACTTTGATCTAGTGGACAGTTGGGAACCATAACAAAATATTAAGCAAAGAAATGCCATGAAGCGAGTAATGTTTTAGGCACATATGCCTGGACGGAGACTGTGGAAGGGATCTCAGAGGGGAGGTGTGTGTGCCCAAGGGTGTCCTTGAGCAGGCTCAGGAGACAGAAGCTGGAACCATGACATGAAAGGGGGTGGCTTCAGTCAAGAAGTGAAAGGATTTGGTGACAAACTAGAGGCAGGGAACATATGGAAGAAAGATTTCAAGTGGTCCTCAAGTTCCTGGGCCAGGACACCAGAAAATAGCCCTACAGCTGAGGGATCTCAGGAAACTGGAAAGGAGGGCGGCGTGGAGATGCAGAGAGCGGGACATGTGTACATAAGAGAGTTTTCCATCCAGGAAGACCTGCCCCAGTGCTTCTTGTTTGTGCTGTGAAAAAATAAGGTCCTTCTGAAGCCACTGGATGTCAAAGGCTCATAAGCATAGCTATCATCATGTTATTTGCTTTATTAAAACTGACGTGTCATGGAGCAGTGCCCTGTTGAGAGGTGGCAGTAGCAGGCATCAGCCTGGCATGAAGGAGTCAGAAGTTGGGTGGCTCCTTTCGTCACTTGGAGCAAAGACTTCTGGTGAACAGGCTCTGTTAATGATGGCCGCGTTCCAATTAAAAAACCTTTAAGGGAGGATTATATGAAAAAGACTGTTTAATCACACCTTGAGTTTTTTCAGTCACAGCTGCACACGGATAGTGAGCACCATGCTGGGAGCACTACCTTTGATTGAAAAGCATAAAATTTTTACAGGTTTTTTTTTTTCCTACTAAGTTAAAATTTGAGGGTCTCTTCTGTGTTATTCTTTGGGTAATAATCTAGGACAAAATAGTCAAAAATGTATAAATGTGCCCAGTTAAAAATATGTTTTAAAATATCATCTTTGATCGTCCCTAGTTATTTAGGTTGTGGAAAAATATGGATTAATGAATATTTTAAATAAACTTTACCATGTAATAAATGCAAAACTGGGCTAGATAGATCAGTAGTAACTGAGACTAATGAAAATATTTCTGGAAATGGTTGTTTGATGGCAGAAATATGACAGTATTTTATTATATTTTTGAAATTCATCTTTTCTAATATATTTCCTTTAAGTTCTTTTTTTTTTTTTAAATAGACTGTGTCTTTTAATAGCATGCTGTTTTATAATTACAGGGAAGTATGCTACACAGGGGAAAAAAGTCCCTCAACTCTTAACTAGATTTTGTTCTCATTATTGAACCATCAAGAGTGAAAATAAATGTTGCCCGGTAATGACTTTGTTTTTTCCATGTGGAATGTGATTAGTAGAATTTTCTCCCCGTATAGAGTGCAATTTATAAAATTTTTAATTTAGTTCTAGATTTAGAATGTGATTCTTCAGTAAATTCTAAACCCATTGAAACACCTTTTCTAATTCTTTATGGAATAAGCAGTAAGAGTGGTGGATTAGTTCTCTAGGGCTATTCTAAGAAATTATCATAAACTGAATTGCATAAGAAGACTTAAGTATATTCCCTCACAGTTCTGAAGGCCTGAGGTCTGACACTGAAGTGTTGGTAGGGTCACCCTCATTCCTAAGACTCTAGGGAGTCATTCTTTCTTGATTCTTCCAGCATCTGGTAGCTCCTACCATCCTTGGTGAGTCATGGCCTTCATTTCTGTTTCTTTGTCTCTGGGTCTGAATCTCCCTTTCCTTTCTTTTATAAGGACCTCAATCATTGGATTCCAAAATCTAGTATTTTATCTCAAGATCCTTAACTAGTTATATCTGTAAGACCCTTTTTCCAAATAAACTAATATTCTGAAGTTTTGGATAGACATTAATTTGGGAGGGATAATATTCAACCCATGATAAGTGGTAATAGTCATGTCTCAGGCTTGCATTATTTCACGTCTTAAAAGTGGTCAGCCAGACCACCTGTAGCGGGGAGGGCCTGCCGGGATGAGTGGCCAAAAATGTGGAGGCCTCAGGATATAGCGCGGGAAGTGATCTGGCAGTCAAGCCATCCCTTGGGCCTTGCACGTTCCATGATGGAATGTGGATGGGCTACAGCATCCTTGGTCTTGTGAAAGTCTTCCAAGGTCTCCTGACTCTTCCCTACATGGGCACATAGTCAGCAGCTTCTGCTCTGATGTCTAAACCTAATTCATGACATACTGGGTTAGACCAAGAAGAAAATAATGGAGCAGACCAGTCTAGTTATCTAGGCAAGGCTATCATTTCTTAATGAATATTGCTAGTAGCATCTTGCATGTATAGTCGATTAATTGTGTCCAACTCTTTGAGATTCTTTGGACTGTAGTCCACCAGGCTCCTCTGTTCGTGGACTTTTTCAGGCAAGAATACTGGAGTGGGTTGCTATTGCCTCCTCCAGGGGGTCTTCCTGACCCAGGGATCAAACCTCCATCTCCTGTGTTTCCTGCATTGCAGGCAGATTCTTTACCTGCTGAGCCATCAGGTAGCCTCTTAACACTTGTATGAAATGCATTTTCTCTTTGAGACTCACACAGGTCACTGAGGTAGGTGGCTAAAGCAGGAGACACAGACTTGGGAAAGACCATATTGCTCAAGTGAGTTCAGCAAGTGTTTTATTAAGCATGTGTTCGGTTCTAGGCTCCGGCCAGGACGTCCCTAAAGTAGAATAGAGCGGGTTTGCTGGTCACTGGTCCAGTGCTGTACATTAGATCGAACATGTTGTGCATGAGTGGTCATCAATAGAGGTTCTGGGCCTGGAATCTCAGTTCCTCCATTTACCTCTCTGAGCCTCAGATATTATACATGCAGAATGAGAAGTAAAAGAACTCCTTCATAGGCTTGTGGTAAAGAGTCCATCAGTTTATATGAGTAAAGTATTTAGAACAGTGCCTGACACATAGCAAGTGTTTAATAATGTTCAATTACTCTTACTGCTCTATGCAAGGTACTTAAATTGAACAAGTGTTTATATAATCCTCAACTTCAGGGAGATTATTGTTATTAATACAAACATACTTACATGGTATTTATAGCTTGGTAGAATCTTCTTCCAATTCTTTCAAAACCCCTTCAATTTAGTTGATATAGTTGTAGGCTAGAAAAATGGACTTGCGTGAAGTTAGGTGACTTGTTTAGTACAGCAAGTTAATGGCAGAGGTGTGCACTCAAATCTATATGACCTATTGGCCACATCTTAAATATTAAAAAGAAAGGAAAAATGTTGGTGGATATTCAGTAACTCTATTCCAGGCTTCAGTGATACGGTAAATTGAACTGAGAGGCATCCTGTGGAATGGAAAATATACTGGTTTAAAAGTCAGAAAACTTGCATTTTAGCCTCTTCTCTGCCATTTGAGCCTGAAAATGATGTTCATGCTTTTGCAAAGTATCCTCACTATTCATGAGATAAATTCTCACCCCTCAAGTCCATGTAATATATTTCAAGTAGTAGAGCTTTGAGTTGTAACAGGCAAATCCCTTTTTTGTTTGCTTAGTTTGTATTTCCTGGAAAATGACAAGAGTCTAGCTCAAGAAGCAAATGTGTTTGTATAACATGTTGGTTGCCATGCATTCTGGAGATGATCCCATGCACTGCTGTTGATGCAACAAGGAGGGGGCTGTTCAGTATTGGTGCTATGAAAGTTTAATGCAACTGGACTTGGACAGGTTCCTGAACCACACCAACCATCATATTTATTTTGCTGTTAAACAGTTCAAACAAGTTCACTTGAAGGGCTTTGAACTTTCTTGATAGTGAATAACTGAACATTTCATTTTATGTATGTGATGATATTCCTGCTGAAAGCTACTTTTGTTGCATATTTTTTGAGAGATCTTTTACTTTTGTCAATTTTATGTTTAGGATTTGCTTTGAAAAGTTATCCTACTTTGTTGAGGGAGAGAAGAATCCTTTTATTCTTTTCTTAACCTTATCATGGGATTTTAATCAATGTTCAAGGTGATCCCTCGGAAGAATGATATACTTTGTTTTTTCCCTGAGTTTGTTCACCAGATCTAGTGACTAGGATCTGTCTTATTCCCATGACTCTGCCGTATGACATACCCTTCCCTATGACCTGCAGGAAATTCTCCCATGAGAGACTAGCATTATGCCCAGCATGTAGCGGGCATTCAGAATGTGCTTGATAAACACTTGACGTGTGTGTCCATCTCACTAACACAGATAGTTCTGGGTCTTAGCTTCCTTTTAAACTAACCTGTTCCCCTGACTACAAAGATAATGGTCCTCATGTCTTTTGGGGAACAAGCAGAGCATTAGGAAGCTGTCTCAGAAAGACATATCTAACATTATATTCCTCTTGTTGATGACAACTTGGTGTCACAACTAGCTCTGCCTTGTCTTAATCTGCAAAGAAAGTGAATGGACCACATCCTTCCTCTTCCAAAAGGACTGAAGTGTGAAGTAGGCTTCCCTGTAGCTCAAATGGTAAAGAATCTGCCTGCAGTACAGGAGACTTGGGTTCAACCCCTGGTTCAGGAAGATCCTCTGGAGAAGGGAATGGCAATCCACTCCAGTATTCTTTCCTGGAGAAACCCATGGACAGAGAATCTTAGCAGGCTACAGTCCGTGGGGTTGCAAAGAGTCAGACATGACTCAGTGACTAACACACACAAATGTAAAGTGCTGGTCATCACCTACTCTGACTGTACAATTATTCTAAACCTAAGGGAGTGACTTTTCCCAACCCCAAGGAAACCAGATTTTCTAAGACAATGACTTCAGGCTGGTGAGAATGACTTGGTCTGGAGTCTGTACTTCCATATTCCTTTGATTCTGAGAAGTCTCATATATCCTGGGCTGGCATCAAGGCATGTAAGAAATTCCTTGCTTCCATTTTCTAGTGTGTCCACAAAGAATATGTTAATTTATGCTCCCTTAAATTTATATTTTTATTTATGCCCTATATGGAATCTTCAGTTCCACTTGGATATCTACTCCATTATCTAAACTCCCCTATAACTCTGAGACTTCCCCCACACTGAGAACGCAGGTCTCCTGGGTGACAGCTCATACTAAGATCAAGCAGAGCCACCAGCTCCGAGAATGACATCTCTGGCTGGGGTGTAGTGGGTTTGAGAGCAGCTAAACTTCTGTTGTTGTTGTTGTTCAGTCACTAAGTTGTGTCCGACTCTTGCAACTCCATAGACTGTAGCCTGCCAGGCTGCTCTGTCTGTGGGATTTCCCAGGCAAGCATGCTGGAGTGGATTGCAGTTTCCTTCTCCAAGGGATCTTCCCAACCCAGGTTTCCTGCATTGTAGGCAAATTCTTTACCCATTGTGCCACCAGGGAAGCTTGTAGCTAAGCTACTATTGTTCAGGAAAAGACTATCAAATTATATCTTCACAATGGCTTTAATTACTGAGAGTCAGAGACACACAGCATTCATATTTTCTCAGTTGGAAGTCTTCTTTTTATGGCAATACAATCATCTCTTTCTTTGAACTCCTTAGAACCTCGTTCTTTATCACTTGTTCTTGTCAAGCAGTTTAGCCTAGTGGCTAAGTGTGCAGACTTTAGAACCACATTGCCTGGGTTTGAACCCAAGCTCTACCATTTACTAATTGTGTGACCATAGGGAGATTACTAATTTGTTTAGGTGTATCAGTTTTCTTATCTGTAAAATGGACCTAATAAGAACACCTAATCAATAGGAACTAATAAGAATATTAAATAAATCTATATAAAACATGCTTAAAAGAAAACCTGGCATTTTTCAAGTACTCAGTACATTGTAGTCATTTTTAGTTGTGGTCCCCTTACCCCATACCTCTACAATAAGATCCCTACTGTCAAATTAGGACAAATATGCAGTCTTGGGATTCAGAATAGATTCTAAACAAAACAAACTAAGAAGCAAAAGGAAAGATTAGGTCTCAAGAAATTTCAAAATAGAAACTATCCTTCATGGCCCTGATAGTTACTAGAAATGGAAAAGGGCGAGGAATTGACGTTCCTCTTGGGCAGTGGTTCTCAAACTTTTCATGCCCAGAATCTCTTGGTGAGCTTATGAAAATATGGGAGATTCAATAGGTTTGAAGTGGAGCCCAATACAGTGAATTTAAACAAAGTCCCAAAAGAGTGAATGATGTAAACAGTCTACCAATTGCATTTTGGAAAACTCTTCTTGATATTGGTAAGTTACTACCACCTTTCTCTCTCATGTACCTTCATTCATTCAATATATGTTTTGAGCACTTGCTCTGTGAAAAAAAATTGTCTTGGTGCTTTGAGGGATCCAAGATGAGTTAAAAACTACTTCTGTTTTTTTCAAGAAACCGAAAATATACTAAGGAAGCTATGTCCCATAAAGATATTTTAATTTTGAAAGGAAATATTAATAAAAATACTCCATATTGTTTGCAGCTGAGCAGTGTAATTAGCTGGTTGAACTTGTTAGTTGGATGAACATAAAAACTGTCTCTCTAAACTCCAAAGGGACACATCCATGAATCTTAATTTAAGACTATGAATCATAATATATTAAGAAAATGGGCCTTGAATAAACCGTACAACCCAGGAGGTTCTCTATGGTAGAAATATGAAGATATAACTATGGAAGGTTTAGACAAACACTTACAAAAGTTGACTCTAAATTGTTAATTAATTTCTTTCTTTCTTCAGTTTTTACCTTGAGCCTTTATTTGCTCTCAGTTTGAAGCCACTTTTCAACTGTGTCTTTAAACTCAAAAACTTCTCCTGAGAAGGAGACACTGCCATGTCCAACGTGTCACTGTCTAGGAAGTAAGACAACCTGTTTTGGTATCCTCATTATACAGATTGCAACAGAATCAGAAAATTTATTAAGCTTTTAAATTTTCTTCTGCTCTTAGACTCCCAGCTCTTTGATGACAGTCTTATTCACCTGCTCAGGGGCAAGGCACTGAGAATTTCAGTCCCTGGTTCTAACGTGTGCAGTGTGCTGTTGACATTTTGCCAATAGGGGTCACAGGCAGGACCTAATTTAATTTTGGACCTTCAAATGGAAATTCGGAGACCTACATGAGTTATCCAAGGGAAAGCAGCTGAATAGTCACAGGCCAGAAACTGTGCCTCAGGTCCAGAATTACCAGCCTGGTATTTGATTTGATTGATGGATTGATAGGCTGAAGTATAGTTGCCGTACAATATTATCAAAGTCACAGGTGTACAATATAGTGTCACAATTTTTATAGATTATACTACACTTATAGTTATTATAAAATATTCACTATATTCCCCATGTTGTATAACATATCCTTGTAGCTTATTATACCTAATACTTTGTGCGTTTTATTCCCCTACCCCTAAATTATCCCTCCCCCTTCCCTCTCCTCCTGCTTTATTGATTATGCCAAAGCCTTTGACTGTGTGGATCACAGTAAACTGTGGAAAATTCTGAAAGAGATGGGAATCCCAGACCACCTGACCTGCCTCTTGAGAAACCTATATGCAGGTCAGGAAGCAACAGTTAGTACTGGACATGGAACAACAGACTGGTTCCAAATAGGAAAAGGAGTACGTCAAGGCTGTATATTGTAACCCTGCTTATTTAATTTATATGCAGAGTACATCATGAGAAACGCTGGGCTGGAAGAAGCACAAGCTGGAATCAAGATTGCCAGGAGAAATATCAATAACCTCAGATATGCAGATGACACCACCCTTATGGCAGAAAGTGAAGAGGAACTAAAAAGCCTCTTGATGAAAGTGAAAGAGGAGAGTAAAAAAGTTGGCTTCAAGCTCAACATTCAGAAAACGAAGATCATGGCATCCGGTCCCATCACTTCATGACAAATAGATGGGGTAACAGTGTCAGACTATTTTTTGAGGCTCCAAAATCACTGCAGATGGTGACTGCAGCCATGAAATTAAAAGACACTTATTCCTTGGAAGGAAAGTTATGACCAACCTAGATAACATATTGAAAAGCAGAGACATCACTTTGCCAACAAAGGTCCGTCTAGTCAAGGCTATGGTTTTTCCAGTGGTCATGTATGGATGTGAGAGTTGGACTGTGAAGAAAGATGAGTGCCGAAGAACTGATGTTTTGAACTGTGGTGTTGGAGAAGACTCTTGAGAGTCCCTTGGACTGCCAGGAGATCCAACCAGTCTATTCTAAAGGAGATCAGTCCTGGGTGTTCTTTGGAAGGACTGATGCTAAAGCTGAAAGTCCAGTACTTTGGCCACCTCATGCGAAGAGTTGACTCATTGGAAAAGACTCTGATACTGGGAGGGATTGGGGGCAGGAGGAGAAGGGGACGACAGAGGATGAGATGGCTGGATGGCATCACTGACTCGATGGACGTGAATCTGAGTGAACTCCGGGAGTTGGTGATGGACAGGGAGGCCTGGCGTGCTGCGATTCATGGGGTCGCAAAGAGTCGGACACGACTGAGAGACTGAACTGAACTGAACTGAACTGAACTTCCCTCTCCTCACTGGTAACCTTGAGTTTGTTCTCTGTGACTCTGCTTCTTTTTTGTTATAATCACTAGTTTATTGTATTTTTAAGATTCAATATACAAGTGATATTTACACTATGTATTTTTCTCTATCAGATAGGATTTATTTTCATAAGTTGGTAGACCCCAAACCTATTTTTGATTTTGCATCTCTGTTAGTAAAATAAAACAAAGGGCATTTGGAGCCTCTTCTTTTAATACCAGTGTATCTGTGAAATATATACATGTACTATTCAACTAGTATATTCACATTATACACTATATTTTTAAAAGAACATTTCAGTCCAGTTCAGTTCAGTCACTCAGTCGTGTCTGACTCTTTGCGACCCCATGAATCACAGCACGCCAGGCCTCTGTGTCCATCACCAACTCCCGGAGTTCACTCAAATTCATGTCCATCAAGTCAGTGATGCCATCCAGCCATCTCAGCCTCTGTCATCCCCTTCTCCTCATGCCCCCAATCCCTCCCAGCATCAGGGTCTTTTCCAATGAGTCAACTCTTTGCATGAGGGGGCCAAATTATTGGAGTTTCAGCTTCAATATCAGTCCTTCCATTGAACATCCAGGACTGATCTCCTTTAGAATGGATTGGTTGGACCTCCTTGCAGTCCAAGGGACTCTCAAGAGTCTTCTCCAACACCACAGTTCAAAAGCATCAATTCTTTGGTGCTCAGCTTTCTTCACAGTCCAACTCTCACATTCATACATGACCACTGGAAAAACCATAGCCTTGACTAGATGGACCTTTGTTGGCAAAGTGATGTCTCTGCTTTTCAATATGCTATCTAGGTTGGTCATAACTTTCCTTCCAAGGAATAAGTGTCTTTTAATTTCATGGCTGCAGTCACCATCTGCAGTGATTTTGGAGCCCCCCAAAATAAAGTCTGACACTGTTTCCACTGTTACCCCATCTATTTGCCATGAAGTGATGGGACCAGATGCCATGATCTTCGTTTTCTGAATGTTGAGCTTGAAGCCAACTTTTTTACTCTCCTCTTTCACTTTCATCAAGAAGCTATTTAGTTCCTCTTCACTTTCTGCCATAAGGGTGGTGTCATCTGCATATCTGAGGTTATTGATATTTCTCCTGGCAATCTTGATTCCAGCTTGTGCTTCTTCCAGCCCAGCGTTTCTCATGATGTACTCTGCATATAAATTAAATAAGCAGGGTTACAATATACAGCCTTGACGTACTCCTTTTCCTATTTGGAACCAGTCTGTTGTTCCATGTCCAGTACTAACTGTTGCTTCCTGACCTGCATATAGGTTTCTCAAGAGGTAGGTCAGGTGGTCTGGGATTCTCATCTCTTCAGAATAAAGGAGGTTAAAAAATAAAATATATAGAAGTTCTAGGAATTTCTTCTTCTCCCTACTTTGGACTTTGATCTTAATAAGGCAGACTGTGATCTTAATAAGGCAGAATGATTTATGTAAACGGTGAAATAAAAAGTTCTTAATGATTAATAATGAAGGGTAACACATTTCCATCCCTAGTGCCTTATTTTCCACAACACCTTGGTCCAGGAATGTTTTATTAAATGAGTGGCTTAGGACCCATTGTGCACGATTTTCTTTCTTTGTATTTTTTTCCTGATAAATTTTTTTCCAACTCTTTCATTTGATAAAAGAAAAGCTCAGGATCTTCATTTATGAAACTCAGGAGGTACATTTTATGCTCTGTATTGAAAAGAACACTTTTTTTCCCCCTGCAAATACCACACATATCTCTTTCATCTCTCTCTAATTCCAGAGAAAGTTGATGAAAGAGAGCTGTTTTTCTCCCTAGGAATTTCCTTCAGATTATTCTTATTTCAGTATGCTAATCCTTTGTTTTTAAGCTTCTTCTACAGAAATTACATATATCTCATAGCCAGAGGATTTTTATTTCTGTTTTTCAGTGAGGAGCAGAGGAAAGGAATGCCTCTAGACCAAGATTTTGTCTCCAAAAGAGTCCTTAGATGGAACAGGGAAAAAAGGGGTTTGGTGAAGAAGGACAAAGCAGGGGTGGGTGGAGGGAGAAGTAGATATCACTATAAGAAGATTATCTCTAATGTATTACAGAGCCTTAAGGGTTTTTATAAACACAAACCACAGGGAAACTGGGATCTGACAAGCTGTTGGAGGAATGCCCATGAAGGAGGAGGAGGAACAGGAGGTATGGTTGCTAATTTCCTAAACCCAGATGTCAGCCATTTTAATGAGAAAAATAAAATCCCATGTGATGGTAGGCTAAGAGACATACTAGCCAATGGAGGAACAGAATATCTCTCATTAAATACTCAGACATAGACCTTTAGTGTATGTTTTTCCAAGTTGGTAAAGGAAGGAAATGCATGTGTCCCCATGCTTTATCTAATATACTGGGATTAGATGAGAAAAACCAAGGAATTATCAGCTTGATGAGGTCATTAAATAGATAATTTTGTACTTGTTCACTCATATCCTGTAGAGAGTCAGGTAAAAATTTGTCTCTCTATATATAGATAAGCAAAGTGTAATAACTGTAGTGGTTGGGTCATGAGAGATTATAAGATTATACTGCTTGATCCTTTTAATTTACTACTGGTAGAGGAAAGCCTTCTTTTCAGACTCTGTGGATGAACAGACTTCCCTGGCAGTTGGAGCCTCATCCTGCGTAAACAAACAGAGCTGATTGGGTGTCAGCTGGTCCCAACTCCAACAACTTTTGCACCATCAAAGGCTTATAGTCTCTAAAATAAAAGTGACAAAAAATAGAGCCAGCTATCAAAATAATTCCTCCCAGCTGCAAGATTTGGAGCGAGGTGCCGTCAAAGGCAAAGTGTGCCTGATCCAGTTAAGAACTCTCTCATTCTTTATGGAATCTGAGTATTAAATAAGGCCCCAAGATTTCTGGGTTCAGGTTCTCATTGTTTACTAAGTAAAGTGAAAGAGCCCACAGAAACTGTTCATGAGGCTTTGTGCTTCAAATCATTCTTACTAAACATGTTGATGAGTTAAGTATAAATGAATCAGAAACATACGGTTCACATTTCTGTGGAAATCCACAGGGTATATTAGGGGAATTAAAGGGAAATGTGTTAGGCCAAACATATTTAAGAATTTGACAAAACCAAAATCCACCAAAATAGTTTAACATTTTCTGGTGAGTCTGTTCCAGTTTATTCTTCTTCTTTAATAGTGGATTTTCTCAATTGCCTTAAACTCACATTTTCATGTGATGTGATAAATCTGTAAATAAATATCTTACAGTGAATTTACCCATCTACTTCCTTATATTAATCCCATGTAATGAAATTTATCTCAGCTAATGATGTGGTAGTTGGACTTAATTCAAGTATATTGAAAACTCTGGGGAATTTGGGTCAATTGCAAAGAGGCTACATTGTAAAATGGTAAAGTCAAAGTAATATAATATATTGAACTTAAATCATTTCAAGTACCTTTACTATTTTAATTCAACATCAGTATTTAGTAGTGTTTAAGGCACTGTCCCTAGGTATTTTGGGACCAGGAAAATTTTAAAAAGTAAATAAATCAGACATGGATCATGCTCTCAAGGAATATACAAGACTTAGTCTGTGCTGTATATGGTATTTCTACTACACAGCTAAAGCAATACTGTAGGATTTCTTTGTAAAGTGATTCTTCTAAAGTGAGGAAGAGTCCTATCCAGAAGAAGTTTGTGCAGAAGTGACAAAGTTTCATATAATTAATATTTTTGTAATTTAATATATTCTAAAAGGTATATTTTTTCATTTTAAACATAAGTGGAAATTATCCTCTATATAAAATTCTTAAAGATAGTCTGAATTTTTAAGTAATAGTCATCTGAGTGAAAGGGAAGATTGGATCAATTACATTTTATTTTTGTCACTGGCATTTTAGAGTAATCCTAAATGAAAGTCTCTAGTTCCACTAAAGCATATTATGCAGAAATGAATACATGGTGAGGAGAGGGCAACTTAACTTCTTATCTATTTTCTAATACTAATGTAAAATCACTCAGAACCATGTTTCATCCAAACCATAAAAAGAAAAGGAAATCTTCACTTTAGGTATCAGAAATAATACAAGATAATTCTAAAAAAAATCTCATCAAGCTATATTTTTTATTTAAATTTTGTGTAGGTGTATCCATTGAGGGACTTCAGTTTTCACTCGCAGTCCCGTCCAATTTTGCGACTCCATGAACCGCAGCACACCAGGCCTCCCTGTCCATCACCAACTCCCAGAGTCCACCCACACCCATGTCCATTGAGTCGGTGATGCCATCCAACCATCTCATCCTCTGTTGTCCCCTTCTCCTCCTTCCCTCAATCTTTCCTAGCATCAGGGTCTTTTCAAATGAGCCAGCTCTTCACATCAGGTGGCCAAAGTATTGGAGTTGCAGCTTTAAAATCAGTCCTACCAATGAACACCCAGGACTGATCTCCTTTAGAATGGACTGGGTGGATCTCCTTGCAGTGCAAGGGACTCTCAAGAGTCTTCTCCAACACCACAATTCAAAAGCATCAATTCTTCAGCGCTCAGCTTTCTTTATAGTCCAACTCTCACATCCATACATGACCACTGGAAAAACCATAGCCTTGACTAGATGGACCTTTGCTGATAAAGTAATGTCTCTGCTTTTTAAGGTGCTGTCTAGGTTGGTCATAACTTTCCTTCCAAGGAGTAAGAGTCTTTTAATTTCATGGCTGCAACTGAGGGACTTACCTCCACGTAAAAATACAGTTGTCATGGTGTCCATCATTTTCAGACTTTCCAGATGCCTTGGAGAGACCATTTTCCTTCTTACCTCATTTTTTTTTTTTTTTCGGAAAAGGCAACATCTTAGGCTTACAATATCCATCAGTCAATGTGTTACTGAACACAAATTTGTGTGCCCCATACACAGTGAGGCCAAATAAACCAAAACATCAGAGTTTGTAGCTGAGAAAGGTTTATTTAAGCAGGGCTATGCAAGGAAACAGGTGGCTTGTGCCCCAAAAACCCCATACTCAGTTTTAAACCCCACACTCATTTCTAAAACCCCACAAGCATTTTTTTTTAATTTTGATTGGAGGCTAATTACTTTACAATTTTGTATTGGTTTTGCCATACATCAACATGAATCTGCCATGGGGGTACATGGGTATACATGAACCCCCCTCCCACCTCCCTCCCCGTACCATCTCTCTGGGTCATCCCAGTGCACCAGCCCCAAGCATCCAGTATCGTGCATCAAACCTGGACTGGCGACTCGTTTCATACATGATATTATACATGTTTCAATGCCATTCTCCCAAATCATCCCCCCCACCGCAGAGTCCAAAAGACTGTTCTATACATCTGTGTCTCTTTTGCTATCTCGCATACAGGGTTATCATTACCATCTTTCTAAATTCCATATATATGCGTTAGTATACTGTATTGATGTTTTTCTTTCTGGCTTACTTCACTCTGTATAATAGGCTCCAGTTTCATCCACCTCATTAGAACTGATTCAAATGTATTCTTTTTAATGGCTGAGTAATACTCCATTGTGTATATGTACCACAGCTTTCTTATCCATTCATCTGCTGATGGACATCTAGGTTGCTTCCATGTCCTGGCTATTATAAACAGTGCTGCGATGAACATTGGAGTACACGTGTCTTTTTCAATTCTGGTTTCCTCGGTGTGTATGCCCAGCCGTGGGATTGCTGAGTCATATGGCAGTTCTATTTCCAGTTTTTTGAGGAATCTCCACACTGTTCTCCATAGTGGCTGTACTAATTTGCATTCCCATCAACAGTGTAAGAGGGTTCCCTTTTCTCCATACCCTTTCCAGCATTTATTGCTTGTAGACTTTTGGATCGTAGCCATTCTGACTGGTGTGAAATGGTACCTCATTGTGGTTTTGATTTGCATTTCTCTGATATGATGTTGAGCATCTTTTCATGTGTTTCTTAGCCATCTGTATGTCTTCTTTGGAGAAATGTCTATTTAGTTCTTTGGCCCATTTTTTGATTGGGTGTGAAGGAGGGACGTGTGAGTTGTTGCAAACTTCTTGGTGTAGGAATCCTTTGTTCTTGCTTTGTTCTTGTAGGTCAGTTCACGATGTTCCTGTAAACCTTCAACAAGACAAACGTTATTTGTTCTGCAACTTTTCATCTATATAGAATGGACTTTTAAAGGTCAGAGTCCTGAGAATAGACTATCCTGTATATTTCAGGCTATAGGCAACATTGTTTTATAAAAATACAGAGCCAGCATGAATAAGCTCAGGCAACAGAACAGAAAGATTAAAGCAAAAGGAACAGATCTAATATAGAGTTAGATTTCTTCTTCCCCATTACAAATGGTCCTTGATAGAGGCAATTCCCTCCATCTGAACTTATTCTGGAGCTATGGTAATTTAGGGTCCCTGCCATTAGGCAGTGTCTTGGAGAAGGAGATGGCAACCCACTCCAGTATTCTTGCCTGGAGAATCCCAGGGACAGGGGAGCCTGGTGGGCTGCCATCTATGGGGTCGCACAGAGTCGGACACGACTGAAGCGACTTAGCAGCAGCAGCAACAGGTAGTTGCTGCTGCGTCACTTTAATCGTGTCCGACTCTGTGCGACCCCATAGACGGCAGCCCACTAGGCTCCTCTGTCCCTGGGATTCTCCAGGCAAGAACACTGGAGTGGGTTGCCATCTCCTTCTCCATTGCATGAAAGTGAAAAGTGAAAGTGAAGTCGCTCAGTCGTGTCCGACTCCTAGTGACCCCAGGGACTGCGGCCTACCAGGCTCCTCCGTCCATGGGATTTTCTAGGCAAAAGTACTGGAGTAGGGTGCCATTGCCTTCTCCAAACAGGTAGTTAGGGTCCCTGAAATAGATGTTCTGATTGAGTTCAATCCCATTGGAGAGATGGATGTGTCAGGGAAATCTCAGTGTTATGGCTGGCATCTGGGAGCATGTGTGTTAGGAAGTTAGGGAGCAACTTTCTTGCTGTGAGTAGACCTAAAGAGTAGAGGAATGGAGTACCAGAACTCCCAGTCTGTGGTGGGAATCAGGCAGGGTGTTTTTCACGATTAGTATGTTTTTAGCTACGAAGTGTGTCATTTGCTGGACTTACGAGAATGATGTTTAGGGGCAGTTGTCGGGAATGAACTGTGCAGCAGGAACTGTGGGCTCTTCAAAAAACATGACTAACTGATCTGGCTTGTCTGGCATCAGTAGGCGATCTCAGCAGTAGGTATGAGTAAGTACAGGAGCTGAATCTTCAAGGAGCTTTGGTTTTCAGCAGAAGTGCACAGCTGGGTGTTATCAATTAGGAAGAACTGTGTGAATCATTGAAAGCAAAAGAGTTGTGGTATAGCAGGATTGGGGGAGTGGTAGAAATAGTGATGGGAATGAAGCGGCCTAACCATAGTTTCAAAATTAAGGTCTAGTTTCATTCCAAGAAAATGACAAGGAATTCAAATAGGAATAGAGTATCGGGATAGTAATAAGAAGTGAATGTGAAATTTGGTCAGTCGCAAAATTGTCTAATTCTGTTTATTTAAGATGTGAATTATCCAATAAAATGTTAACCATTAACTCAGAGAAAATTCTAAAGCATTTTAAGAAACCTATTAATATTTCATTGAGAATACAATAAAAAATACCTCAAAGATTTTAAGGATGGGAGGGACTAACAGAAAGATGTTTTAACTGTTAACAGGCCAGTCTGTCTTTATAATAGATGAAGCTGCTTCATTATAGCATTGTCTATATTTGCATTCTTACTCATTTCACTAAAGAGTCTGTGAGAAAACAGACCATAGTGTGGCATTTAAAAAATTTCTCAAGTAACTTGAAAACAGGGATTATAGAACCAGTTAATGCTAATAGAAACAAGGAAAGCTATGTTCTGTAGGAAGACGAAATATTTCTAAGGTTGGATTCTACAGAAAAGGGTGTAAAAAATGATTTTTTTTGAATTCTCTGTCTCCATACAGTTTAGACTTGCCAACAACCGAATCAAATATTTTATCAACAACTGAATCAAATATTTTATCTAGTTTGCTGTGACTTTTGTTCAGTAAAGTCACAATACTTGGAATTTATAATGATCAGCCAGTCACTTAAGCCATCCTGATGAAATGAAATCTACCTCCAGTGCACCAAACAATTGCTTAGTTATCTCCTGACATTAATATGGAAGTTTACTTTACTTCCATAAGGAAATACATTTTGGCTTCAGATTAAGAAAGATACATTTAGCATATGAAGACTTACTTTGCAGTGAAGTTGCAAAAGGAAATTAATAAGAGTTAGTGACTGTACATGCTTCTGTTTTGTGTGCCACTGATGTTTAACTGTTAGTTATCTCACCCTTCCTCAGATGAATGTTTTCTCACATCATATATTTACATCTCTGTAAGAGATGGCCTCCAATTTATCAATACTATTTAAGTGAATTCCTGCTTACCTTTCAAGGAATTTCCTAAACCTGCTTCCCACCAGAGTTAGATATGCCTTCCTTTGCTCTCACACCATGTTTTTCATACTTTTAACAGCTCAACTTCATAAGGCTATGTACCTCGCTGTTTATTTGATAGCTACACAACATAGTGGCTGAGAGATTCAAATTCAAGTTCAAATCAGAGTGACTGGCTCTGTGACCTTGGGCAAGTCACTCAAATCTTGGAGCCTTTGTGTTTTCAACTTATAAGATGGGGATGATAATAAATCTACTTACAGGCTTTTTGTAAGGAATAACTGAGTCAATATATGTATAAAGGATGTAGATCTGTATGTATTTTCTTGGCTTCATCATTGTATGAATTTAATACATATATTTGTACAGTTTATTTCATAACTTATTGGTATATAAATATTGCTGAAAAGTCTTAATCAAATACCTGTACTTCTTGTACTATATTCAGAAAGTACAAAGAGGGACCTGGTATTACACAGTTAATACTATAGAAAGATAATTTTAATAGTACAAGTTTAAAAAAAAAGGACTTGGAATCTACCCACATTAAAGAAATTAACCAGAAAACTACCAGATCTTTGGTACACACTGCCTGGGCGCCTCCTTTGATTTTAGATTCTCTTTAGAAAAATAGTATTTACTTCTGGTTTGAATTTTTACTAATCTAACCTGGCATAAGATACCTAAACAAGCTTACATCTAAACTAATTTTTTATTCATTTCCTCTAAAACATGTGGAATATGTTTACTTTATTGTTTTTAAAGGTTGTTTTATTAATCCTTTTATATGACCCCTTTGCTCCAAAAGATGTTGACATAGTAGAACAGTATGCTATCGATCTAGTAATAATAAGGGTATCGTATTAAGACCTGGTGTCTATTTTCCCTTATCTGTTTCTGGCCTTTTCACTGCTGTTTTAATTTCCATCATCTCACTTTAAAACATTTTTAGGTATACCTGTGGCAGATTCATTTCGATATTTGGCAAAACTAATACAATATTGTAAAGTTTAAAAATAAAATAAAAAAAAAAGAAAACAAAACAAAAAAAAACGTTTTTCCAGTTATTCCGGGAAATGGGTTCCCAGTGCTGGCCAACTCCCTTTTTTCTTGATCCTCCTTCTCAAGGAAGTAACAATCACTGGAATTGGTATTCATGTTATTTTTTTCTCCCGTCTCTAATTTCTCATTAATATTTTGTCAGGAAAACAGCTTTTACCTTTACTCCTTTATTCTGAAAATTTATTTCAAGAGCCCATTATTTTTCACTGGAATATTTTTCTGTGGTTTGGCATATAATTCTTTCACTCACTGCTAAAGCTAAAATCTTTTGCCTTGCTTCTACTTATTTTTACATATGGCACCTCCAAACCCTTGTACTAGCTTTCTATACATTTTTTGAAGGCTTTCTTCATATAAAAATTTTATATCCCTTTCCCCACTTTACTGTAGTGACCTGTATTATTCTTACTCTGCTTAGTTTTAGCTTGAAACATTTTCAAATGCTGGATCTTTAACAGTTTCTTAAATGTATTTCATCTTTATATAGTAGGCTTTCCAGGAACCTGCAGAAAACCAGATTGGGGTCTTCTGTCTTTCTTTAAAAGTCAGTTCTCTAAATATTCCCAACATATTTGGAACTGGCTATTGGACACATACTTAGTTATCTTATGTATATTTTCCTAAAAGTTGGATAAAATATATTTATGTTTCTCTTTTCTTGTGGTTTCTTGACCTCAAATACTTTTTAACATAATGTAAAATCAGGCCTCTGAAGCTTGCATTTTCTCAGTCTAGCTGTTACCATAGCTTTTTGAAATGCTTCTTTTAGTGAGCAGAAATATGTGGGCTCATCATGAGTTTGAGTAAGCTCCAGGAGTTGGTGCTGGACAGGGAAGCCTGGAGTGCTGCAGTCCATGGGGTCACAAAGAGTCAGACATGACTGAGTGAACTGAACTGATTCTTACCCAGGGATACTTTAAAATGAAAAAAGAAAAAAATTAATACATGCTAAAAGTAAGAGCTATATTCCTATG